>NC_083287.1:19635058-19813016 GCF_963506605.1 Zootoca vivipara | reverse complement strand
CCTTTCTACTAACCTTTTTGTCAACTGATTTAGCAAACAGACATGAGAGACAATTGATGTGAGATTTCCCTTTTACGCCATCCCCTGCTCTAAAATTGCTGCTGGAAAAGCCACTATTGTGCAGATTCTGGTATTTGCTACTTCCTCTATTTGTTGTTCTTTCCAGGTAATCACAAGATTATCAAACAAGTCTGCAATCTGTCAGGTATGGTTGACTGATTTTAATATAATGAGCTTAGTTTTAAAATACCTGTGGCTGAATCCAAGTTCCTTTTCGGGTCAGAGAGTCACCTTTGGATCCCAGCAGGCACTGAGATTATGTACCTTTTTAAAAAGATCCTTGTTTATAATGGGTACAGTAGTGTTGGCATGGATAGACTTGCCTGTTTGCATGCCCAGTTGCTACCTCTGCATTTTAAAGCCTGGCCCTGCATGCACAGTTGCTGGTATGCGTAGAATTATGAAGTAAAATATATTTATATATAAGTTCTCGTTAAATATTGGGCTGCCTCATATCAAAATATGATGCGTTTTGCATGCTGATTCCAACTTCTGCATGTTGATGCATCTCCCCAAAAGATCACCTTCTGAATTGCAACTCACAATGATGTTTGAAATATTGATTTCAAAGCAACAGGCTTTTACTATGCTATATCAATGTGAATGTAGCAATTTCAAAAGTATATAGAGAGAAACTCCATAGCCAAATTATGATCATGTTAATACTGAACCTAACAACAAGAGTCCACAGAACTCGCCTATCCTAACAATAATATGATCAGGGTTCTTGAAATTGTGCTGTGTGGCTCAATAATCACAGGGCTGATTTCAATACAGTGGTACCTCTACTTACGAATTTAATGCGTTCCGAACGCACATTCGTAAGTCGGAAAAAATTGTAAGTCAAATCCCATAGGAATGCATTGGAAGAAAACATTTGTAAGTCGAAGCAACCCTAACTAAAAATTCGTAAGTAGAAAAAATCCTATCTAAACCGCATCCAAGATGGCGGACGGAGCTCCATTCGTAGTAGAAACATTTGTAAGTAGAGTTATTCGTAAGTAGAGGTACCACTGTATAGTGATCTGGATTCACATGATACCTTTCTATGATCTTGTCCACATAAGTGGAGGAAAGTGGAACATGCCTCCCTTCCTACCCTGTGGGGGCAAAACATTCTAATACAATGAGCCTAAGCAAACTTGAGTTTATACATAAAGGGGTTGTATTCAGCTAACTTTTACTTAGAGTTGACCCACCTAAGTTAGATGTGGCCGTTAATTTCAGTGCATCTACTCTGCAAAGAAGTTAGTTGAATACAGCCCTATGTGTTGGGTTGTGGTTCAGGCCCATTTTGTACGGTTGACGTTCCAGATAAAATGTGGCCCAGATAACTAGCCCTTTTGATTTTGCATATACGTTTGAACATTGCATCTCTGTGCGGCCATTCAGTGATATCAGAGGGGGCCAGAGCATGTTCTCACCTTCCTTCATGGGCCAGAGAGGAAGAGAGGTAATGTCCTATCTCACCCGCTGCCTCAGTGAGTCTACTGAAGAGACTACCCACACTTTCGTTCTAATAAGAAGAAGAATACTGGAACTCAAGCCTGTCCTGGAAGTTTTGGCTTTTAATTCTAAGTGTAAGGCAGCTTTTGCCAACCTGCTGCCCTCCAAATGTTTTGAACCACAACTCCCACCAGCCCCAGCTAGCATGGCCAATGGTGAGGGATGATGAGAGTTGAAGTCCAAAACATCTTGAGGGGACCAGGCTGAGGAAATCTGGTTTAGGAACATGCTGTAGTTGCTACATGATAAGCAAAGGCATTTTCAACATGTTCACTGATCCTTTTTGTTGTTATTATTTCACCTATTAGTACAGATTTTGAATGAGCCCCTAATAAACCTTGCCATATATATATATATATATATATATATATATATATATATATATATATATATATATATATATAGTTTCTTAAACCAAATTCAAAACAGAGGTGAATTTGGGTTGGTCAGCCTTTGATCAGGATGCAGGGTCTACATATTTTCTCCCAGATTGAGTTTTCATTCTGATGTAATATTGCTCATACTTAATCCTCCATGGGCATAATAATAATAATAATAATAATAATATTTATACCCCACCTATCTGGCTGGGTTTCCCCAGCCACTCTGGGTGGCTTCCAACAGAAAAATAAAATACATTGTGCCATGAAGATAAAACTTATGTCACAATGGGACCATACTGTACAGTGATACCTCACAAGACGAATGCCCTGCAAGACGAATTTTTCGCAAGACAAATGCATCTTGCAATCTGATGGTGACTCGCAATTCATTTTGGAAAAAATTCATCTTCCAAATTGCGGTTTCCCATTGAAATTTAATTAATGTGTTCCTATAGGCAAAAAAAGAAATTTCAATGCATTCCTATGGGAAACCGCGATTTGCAAGACAATTTTTTCGCAAAACGAATTGACTCGCGGAACAAATTAAATTTGTCTTGCGAGGCACCACTGTAGTTGTCTTGCAAGGCACCACTCAGTTGAGAACAAAATATAGAAAATCATTATGATATCCAATATGATATCTTGGTTAGAAGGTTAGGACTAAAAGCTTTTAAACCCTGGTCCAAATTTTTGGTGAGTCTTGGAAGTTCCACTAGTTAGCTGTCAAGGTAGTAGTCAATATAGTTGTGGACATAAAATGAAAAATTGCCACAAGCAGGATGGAAATACGATAGAAAGGAAGAGAAGCAAGCCACTACAGACCACGGGGCTTGTTAGCAACATTACGCTCATTTAATCTAAATAGAAAACTGCATCTGGAATGTACACTCCAACCCACGTGGAGTAAGTATGTTATGGAAAGGAATAAGGCTACATGTGGAGGGAAAACTCCTGATTTTAAACCCAAACTCCAGTTTCAGGATCATTTTCTTTACTGAGAAATGTTGCCTAGTTTTGGTTCTTGCAATTCACACAGTGCCTATCTTGCGAAAAGTTCTGCTTTGAAGCTCTCAGACATCAATAGTGTTGTCTACTGTTGAGCATCGTTACCCTATTTGGATTCACTTAATTTCAAATGTTCTCCCCTGTCTGCAAAGGCTCTTAAGGCTATTTACTATTATCAGACGACAACTTGCACCCGCCTCCCCGAGCCCACACACCTGCAAATAGCATTGTGAAGGCTTTCACGCCAGGTTCCCTTTCCACAGGATGCGCAAAGCACCTTCAGTGGCTACCCCAGCTCTGGGACAGTCTCCCTCAGCAGGTCTGCCTATATTCTTATTTGGCTTAGGTAACTATGTAAGATCTACCATACCTTTTAACTAAAACTTAGAGCTAGTTTTTAGGGGGGAAGCTGGTCCAGTTCATTTGGAGTTGCTTTATGTTGTTATTTGTCAGTGTGGATTTGGCTTTCTGTTTTGTTGTGTTTTGTTGTGTTTTATGTTTTGTTTTGTTTTGTGTTTTGTGTTTTATTTTGTTTTGTACATTTTAATTTGTTGCCATCTGAGCAAATTTAGAAACATAGGATTTAAGTGATTTAAATAAATAGGTAAATTAATCAGAGAACATATTTATCTATTACATCGCTCTGTATGAACTAAAAATATGGAACATTTCTGGGTAACAAAATGCATTTGCTTTCATTTTGCTGAACTGTGTTTATGGACCGATATTTTATAAATCTCCTCACATAGTGGAATCCCATTTAAGGAACCCAAGAAGCTGCAAAATGTTTACGATGGGAACATTTGTGGTCCTTGGGTTTGACTGAATGCTCAAAAGTTTACTTCCTCTCGGGAAGAGGCTTCCATTATTCTATGTAATTCTCAGGGCACTTAAGAATTTGGGTGCAGGGTGTTGAAGAAGAAGAAGAAGAAGAAGAGTTTGGATTTGATATCCCGCTTTATCACTTCCCGAAGGAGTCTCAAAGCGGCTAACATTCTCCTTTCCCTTCCTCCCCCACAACAAACACCCTGTGAGGTGGGTGGGGCTGAGAGACTTCAAAGAAGTGTGACTAGCCCAAGGTCACCCAGAAGCAGCTGCATGTGGAGGAGCGGAGACGCGAACCCAGTTCCCCAGATTACGAATCTACCGCTCTTAACCACTACACCACACTGAACTTACCTTGTTGCAAGGTGGCCAAGAGTGGTGTGCCTCTCTGAGTTTTTCTTTCCAGTAAGCTTTTCCCCAGCACCCTGCAGCCTCCTTGGCTGCCCATGCCTCTTGATCTGAAAAAAAAAAAGCTGCATGAGAGGCGTTATCTTATTGTATCTTCTCATTATAGTGCAGGCACCTCAGAAGGCTACAAAGTGCAGGCTACTGGTAAGATGACGTAGATTGAAAGACAAGACACTCACAAACACCATTTGGCCCTCCCAAAAGCGAGTTGAGCACAAAAAGCACCTCTGCGCCCCACCCAAGAGAAATTCACTGAAATTTTCTTACCCCTTCATTAATTTTCAAATGCAATCTCTCCCCTCCTGGGAAATGGATGGAAAATATGTGGAAGGAACATTCAACACAGTACTAGTTGGATTCTCAGATTACTGTAGTTACGACATAGCAAGCAGATTTCCATTTAAATATCAATATGAATTATCTGCTATTTTAGGCCGACTCGAAAGGAAATGGAAGCATCAACAAGAGACTTCCCTCTATTGTGGAAGATGAGGAAGAAGAGGAGGAGATGGTAGAAGAGGAGGCCGGTACTCTTTCTCCAGTCCATACCAGAAGCACAACCTCCTCCTCCCAGCAGAAAAAGTCAGGAAGCAATAAAAGCTATCTTGGGATAAACTTGAAACAGTTGGCCTCAGGAACTGTGCCCTTCCACTCACCTATCCGAGTTTGCAGTGCAACCTCCTCTAGAACCAAGCATGAAACGGAACTGCATTATTACTCCAAAAGGAGAGAGAAGAATATGAAGCTGCACCTTTCATCCCTAAACAGCACTGGTCCCCCAGACCTCAGCCCCAGGTAAATATTAGGAACGTCTCTTACAATGGCGCGCACCCAGTTTCTCTTTTTCCTGTGGATCATAAATGTTTTCCATTCTTTGATACTGTTGCTAACAATATTGTTGCCTTAAAATTTCCCACCAATTTCACCCACTGTAATAGTTAAACAACTTTAATTACGACCCATAATGGTCCCTATACAGATGGCATTCAGAAGAACTGGTAACTAAAACCAGTACAATGCACAATGTTTAAGGGCACAATAAGACCCTTCTCCATCCTATCCAGCATTCATTATGGGAGATTGAGGCTATTCTACCGTCCTCTACTCACTTGCCCAGAAGTAAGCCCCACTGAGTTTTATGGGACTTATTTCTGAGCAGACATCGACAGGATTGCACTGTAAGCACAAAAATCATCCTTGCTGATTTCAGTTTAATTTCAGGTTTGTTTGTTTTTAATTGCCAAAATGCACCTGCATCTTTCAACATCCCTTCAACAGACCTGCTTAAAAAATTGTCTGTTTTTCATTCAGAGTCCTGGACATAGCTGCCAAGTTTTCCCTTTTCTCGCGAGGAAGCCTATTCAGCATAAGGGAAAATCCCTGTAAAAAAGGGATAACTTGGCAGCTATGGTCCTGGAAGTCAGAAGGATATGTAAAAAGAACACAAAGTATGAGGTGTGTTTTTTTAAGGGTCATTGAAAACATGCAGTCCCTGAGCTAGCCCATAGAGCTTGGGTCAGGAACGTTTCAGAGCTCTGGAAGCAATGGAGAGCAGTATGTTTTATTGTATCTTATATAAAAATTGATACCCTGGTTTCAAAATACCCACTCAAGGCATTTTGAAGTGAAGATCCCTGGTCAGAGCTAAAGCTTAGGCAGAGTCACTTTATATGAAAACCTTCCTTGCCCTACCCCCAGCTCTGCCTACGGCTGCCTGATTGGTAGGTTTGCAGGGTTTCCCACTGGGCATACTGGACACTGGACATGGCTGGGATTTCAAAGGTGGAATTGACATCCAAGGGGAATTTCCGAAAGGTGTGGGGTGGATTCCTTAAAAACGAACAAAAAACCCTCAACAATTTTGGGGGGTCTCCTAGTTTTTACTTTTTGAAATATGGCAACCCTACCACAGGCATCTGACTGGCCACTGTGAAAACAGGGTGCTGGACGAGACGGCCTGATCCAGCAGGCAATAATAATAATAATAATAATAATAATAATAATAATAATAATAATAATTTATTATTTATACCCCGCCCATCTGGCTGGGTTTCCCCAGCCACTCTGGGCGGCTTCCAACAGAAAAATGAAATAAAACAATTAAACATTAAAAGCCTCCCTAAACAGGGCTGCCTTCAGATGTCTTCTAAAAATCTGGTAGCTGTTTTTCTCTTTGACATCTGATGGGAGCACGTTCCACAGGACAGGCGCCACCACCAAGAAGGCCCTCTGCCTGGTTCCCTGCAACTTGGCATCTCGCAACGAGGGAACCGTCAGAAGGCCTGAGGTACTGGACCTCAGTGTCCGGGCAGAACGATGGGGTGGAGACACTCCTTTAGGTATACTGGACTGAGGCCATTTAGGGCCATTTATGCCGTTATGTACAGAGAATATATAAAGTGATTCTGTCCAAGCTTTGGCTCAGTCAGCTTAGACAATCTCAGGGACTGTGCGGTTCCTTGGAGGGTTGCTTTTTTTTTTTTAAAGTAACAACAGCCTTTGCACAGCTGTCTCTCAGCAGTGCAAAAGCAGAGAAACGCTTGATTTCTCAGCAAAGTGCTTAGCTGTTTGCTTTAAGGCTCTCTTTTGTTGACCCATGCAAATTTTAAGACGAAAGTTCAGCTCCCTTCTCCTTAAAATGCTCACAGACAGCATTCTCACCTTGAAAGGCTTTTGGAAAGACATTAAGCCGAACCCAGTGGGGAGCTCTGCTGCATGAGGTCCATTGAGAGAAATAGGAACAGCATGTACTACTTCCCTATTCATTTCAATTTGGCTTGTGCAGGAAACATCTCAGTGAACTGTATCCATAGAAGCTAGCTGCAGGAAGGAGTGCCTGAGGAATAAGAAATGCATAGCTGCCAAGTTATCCCTTTTTTAAAGGGAAATTCCCTTATGCTGAATAGGCTTCCTCGTGAGAAAAGGGAAAACTTGGCAGCTATGAAGAAATGGGAGAGGGGGGGAGGAACCTCCTCCTCCACTGCCACGTCGCTGATTTTAGCTTAGAAGAGTTATGAATGAAAGTAATCACCTTTAATAGGTGTTCAGTGACCTTTGTAAAATAGGTTATAGTTCAATAAATCCGTTTTCATTCCTTCATGGTGCATTATCACATCCCTTTCATTACAGTAAATTTACTGATGAGTGTTATACAACTGCTAATCTCGCACAGGCATTTATCGACAGAGGTTGGCTGAACAAATGATATTCCCCCATTTTGTATCTCGGCAGCACTTCTTCTTTATTTGAAATGCAGGGGAGATTAATGATAAGTCAAAGGAAATGATGGAGTGTGCAAACATTCATATGACTTAAGGAAAGTTGCCATAATTAAACAACACCTTGGTGTTGGGTAGCCGTCTTCCAAACTCTGCCATGGAGGTAGGGTTGCCATATTTCAAAGTGAAAATCGGGGCAGAAAATATGTTTTTGGGCAAAGTTTTTGAACTTTTTTATTATTATTATTTTACTTTTGCCCCAAGTTGCTGAGTTGTGGGGGGGGGGGGGAACGGCACTGCCAACATGGGTTGCCATATTTTCCCGGACATCTTCTCAATTTCTGCCCAGACACTGCTGCTGACTGCAGTATTCTGGACGTGTGGTAACCCTTCGTGGAGAGGGCGGGGGGGGGGGGAAGGCTCATCAATTTAAAAGAAAGAAAGAACACAGAAACGGCAAACAAAGTATGGATGAAAAACAGGACAATAAGTACAGAAACACAGTCATATTGCCAAAGAGGAAAGACTCATTCAGGCGATCTGATGAGAGTGCAAGTGCCTGGGAGCTTAGCATCAGCCCCTGTTCCTGAACTTTATGCATCTAGTACAGGCATAGGCAACCTTCGGCCCTCCAGGTGTTTTGGCCTACAACTCCCATGATCCCTAGCTAACAGGACCAGTGGTCAGGGATGATGGGAATTGTAGCCCAAAACATCTGGAGGGCCAAAGGTTGCCTATGCCTGATCTAGTATAACACTTGTGGGGGCATCCTATTTGTGCAACTGTTAAATGGAGAAGGCTCTCTGTGTGTGAAGGGGACGACAGAGGACAAGATGGTTGGACAGTGTTCTCGAAGCTACGAACATGAGTTTGACCAAACTGCGGGAGGCAGTGGAAGACAGGAGTGCCTGGCGTGCTATGGTCCATGGGGTCACAAAGAGTCGGACACGACTAAACGACTAAACAACAACAACTCTGTGTGTGATTGAGAGCCCATGCAGAGAGATTCCACTGCATATACTATTATTGACAGAAGAAGCTATCTGCTGATATTTAAGTGTGTAGTGCAAAGTGGGGATGAAGCTGGCTGCTTCAGTGCTCCCTCTCCCCATGCCCAATTTGAAAGGGAGTGGAACTGCACAAGTCAGATTTTTTTAACATTAAATTAATCTCTGCCCCTGCCCAAAAAGAGAGCGTGTAGGACTCCCAGGGTTTTGCAAAGCCTCCAGTACAGCTTGCATTATTACTTGCCAACACAACACAAAACGCAAATTATGTTTCACCATGTTGGAGGCAGGCAGGGAATGAGAATGGGCATCTATTCAGCGAGCTGAAATTCTAATTTATGGCCATTGTGTGCAGAGGGTTATTTTTGTTTGCTTTCTTTCTTTCTGTTTTTCATATACACCACAATATCCTACCTCAATCTTCTGTTCCTATATGAAGCAAACATCACAATATAGTTTCAGGCTCTGCTTGCAAGGAGCACATCAAATCCAAAATAATATTACAGCGGAACGATCTTTTCAACACATTTCATCATAGAAATTCTGCTGCTTCCCAGGCTAAGGAAAATCTCAGATTTCCTCTAACCTGGGGAAGCGGTTTGGACCCTACTTTTATCCCTATTCCTCTTCAAAAGTATGAGTAGTCCCTCGGGAGGAAATGAGATCTGACAGGACAGACAAAGGCTTGCAGTACTTTATTAAGGGGAAATGTTGTTTAAGTCTGTAACATTCACTTCTGTGTGCTTTCTGTGCTTTCTTTGCAAAGATAAACATAGAATTTTCTGTGCAGGTTATCAGCTGACCAACCTAACAGCTCTTTTCTTTTAAGCAATTTTAGGTTCGAATAATGGTAAAGTTCATCATATGAACGTCCTGATTCCCTAAAAATGTGTGTATTGTTAGCCATGCCTGAGGACAAAGAAGCTTGATTTCTGTGCAATTATTCCAAACAGGATCGTTGATGGAACAGAAGATGGTAACAATAACGAGGAAAGCCAGACGTTTGACTTTAGCTCTGAACAACTCAGGCAGGATTCCAGTGCATCTCCTACCATCAGGGGTTAGTGCTATATTTAGCCATCTTACAAATGATTCATAATGCGCCTTTCGGAGAGGGCTGCCTTTTGTGTACTGCAAACTGTGGGAGAAATCCTTAGATGTGACTGGATCATCATGGCCAAGAGTGACAGGGGGGTGAAGTGTAGAGCTATTTCTTTCCAGTTATCTGGGCTTCTTTTCTTGCCATTGATCAGACAAGGTAAAAAGATCATGATGCTTACAGGCATTGCTGCTTCCTAAATCAGGGCCCATCCCTGTGTGTAGTTCTGCATGCCCCATTAAAGAAGTCAACACTAATTGTAAGAAGTTAATATTAAGTAGCAAAGTGTTCATTTAAGGTCCAATAGTCTGCAGTCCCAAAGCCAAACGTGCAATTCTAGCAGTGGGTGGTGAAAGATAATTGTTGCCAGAGGAGGAGGATCATTTCTGAATTGTGACAAGCACCAGAGCACAAACCTATGGAAGGCAAGCAATCAAACCTTACCCATCCCTTCCTCTCTCTTTTTAGCTGAGTCATTTAAATTCCAGAGGAACTGTGGTTTATTTTTATTTTTATATTTTTATTGATGTTGTCTTTATCCTGAACTCATTGAAGGAAAGGTAGAATTTTACATATTTGAATTAATTTAGCTTTATTTAATCAAGAAAAGGGTCTCGATTTAGACACTTGTTTTTACATAGGCAAATCGTTCCGTCACAAACTAAAATCTGGAAATAAATGAGCAATCAGGTCACAGATATGAGATTTCTATGACCATCCACTTACAGTATGTATTGTTATTATTACAGAGAATGAAGTTGGCGCTGCTGTGCTAGTCATCAAAGCGGAAGAAGCAAAGCAACAGATCAACAGGCTTAATAATGAGGTATGGAGAATTTCATGTCATTTCAATTGTTCTACTCTTCTTTGTGGAGAAATGAAACTTGTTAGGATCAGCAACACCCTGGAGGTAAGGCTAATTTTTCATGCCTAGCGATATTTGATAAATCTTTAGTTCCAATAGCCTATAGCACTTTTCAGATGCGCTGCTCATGTATAAATGCTACCGTATGTGCATGCAGGGCAAATGGGGACGAGAGCACTAAACTCTACCACCTGCATCACGATTTGCATTGCCCTCTAGGACATAGAAGGTGACATCTAAGTGTCTGCTCAGTTCTCTGCTCAGAGATACTCCCTGCATGATTTGGAATCCCAGTTTTGAAGGAGGGGGTGCTTTGTCCTTTTTATTTTATGCATTGGACTTGCTGGGGTTTTTTTTTTTTCTATCGTAGTTCAGTCAGTATTTATTGTGATTGTTAAGAGTGGATTTCTGTTTAATTATCATTTGCTGATGTTTGGAGCTGTTTAATTTTATTGTGTTATTATATTTAAGGAGCTTATTGAATATTACTTTATTTGATATAAGTCGTTCCATTTTTAAGTTATGCTTTATTATGACTTTCTGTATTGGATCAGATGTAATAATAAGGTGTGTTTGTTGTATATTTTGTTGTTCTTTGTTATATATTTTGTTGCTGTAAGTCACTTTGTGTATGGTAATATAGAAAGGCTATATACAAATTAGAAGTGTAAAGAAATTAAATGGAACTCATGGAGGGCGACGGAGAGCTTAGTAGGCTTTTCTCTTGTGTGTACGATTTACACATGAGCAGCACACCCAGACAGGGCGTATGTCTGTGGCCATGACAACATTTCCTACCAATGCATTGGATTGTAAGAGGAGGAACACAATTCCTAGCTTTTCCAGCACCTTCATCTTATTTCTAAGAATACCCTACTCCAGGTTTTTTTTGTGTGTTTTTTAAGGGGGGGAAATGAGAAAGGAGGTCATTGGTAGCCAGGAGCAACACATTTCATTAGCAGTCTTTCCGACCGAGATTAAAAGCTTTCTAGCAAAAGGGCAAATAACTGCTTTCATACAATGTAATTGTGTTACGGCACTTTACTAGCAATCAAAAAATTGCTACCTAGCTCTCCTTTTGGAGGGGAACTAGTAATTTGCCACAGAGCAAAAGCTACTGGAGCAGAATGGACCAAAATCAAGCAAACATACTATGATCCATAAATTTGTGCTGTATTATGATCTATAATACAGAAGTGCATTTCACTTTCATAGGAAATGCTTAGCATTCACAAAACTCTAAAGTCTCTAGTTAGCAAAAATGATTATGTCTATAGAGATGCATTACTTTAAAATGTGTGTCAGTAGTCCAAAACTCCCTAGCAAATTTATGCAGCTGAAAGCTACCCATGTTTTATTATAGAGTCAGGAGAGGGGCAAAAAGAAGGTTTTGCCAATATGAACCTTGACAGTCTACAGCTTAAAAAATAATACCTGCTGAGCTGGTAATTTTGAAATTTGGCATGTGGGATCTACCTGAAGAGTTCTACAAATGTGCCAACCTTCAAACAACTATGATCTATTGATTTATTATATTTTCCCCCAAGGGCCCCAATGTGGTGAACATGGTCCTCCCCTCCCCATCTTATCCTCACAGCAATCCTGTGAAGTAGGTTTAGTTGAGAGGCAGTTACGGCCCAAGGTCACCCAGTGGGATTCGTGGCAGAGTGGGGATTAGAACCCTGGCCTCCTAGGTCATAGTTCAACACTCTATCCATTACAGCACAGGTACATCAAGTTTGAAAGTGCTGAAAAATAGGTTTTTCAACCTGCTGTTCTGCAGGTTTATAATATATTTCCATTTTTGTAGAAAGTACTGGTGCACTTTATTCAGGCTTTGTTCAGAGAGCACATACTTTCATTGATTTGGTGAAGTTCTGAAAGTCAAAGTTAATTAAGGTTTCCCTTGTCCCATTAAAGTTTATGGAAAACAAGTACTGGCAGAAAGGTGCAGGGACGCAGGTCTAAAATCTGCTCCTGAAGATCTGGGGAACCCTCTGAAATGGCATTTGAAAGTGTGTGGTGGGAAGGGCCTCTTGGGCTTGCCGATTGGAAAGTCAGCAGTTTGAATCCACGCGACAGGGTGAGCTCCCGTTGCTCTGTCCCAGCTCCTGCCAAACTAGCAGTTCGAAAACACTCCAGTGCAAGTAGATAAATAGGTACCACTGCAGCAGGAAGGTAAATGGCATATCCATGCACTCTGGCATTCGTCATGGTGTTCCGTTGTGCCAGAAGTGGTTTAGTCATGCTAGCCACATGACCTGGAAAGCTGTCTGTGGACAAACGCTGGCTCCCTCAGCCTGAACGCAAGATGAGTGCTGCAACCCCATAGTCACCTTTGACTGGACTTAACTGTCCAGGATTCCTTTACCTTTTTACCTTTGCAGGGCATAGCAGGAATGAAAATCAAAGCCAAAGGTCCCTCCTAGAGTTTAGTGCTTGCAGAGAGATCCACCTAGTGGTTGCAATGTGCAGTGTCTGTTCACTTAGCTACGGAATATAATTGTGTGGTTCCAGGGACAGATGAAGGCTTGGTAACATTGCTGAGCCTGTGGGTGCATTTGCAGATGAGAAACTGTGGTGGGTCACCTTCATGCACCTCTCACTGCAAGACCTCAGCCCACACTACAGACCTATTAGTCCCCATACAGCATACAAATTGGAGAGCAGTGTGGTGTAGTGGTTAGCATGTGGCCTCCCAGGAAGCAGTGGCGTGCTAATTTTCCTCTTCCATTATCTGTCCTCTTGACAACCCTGTGATGTAGCTCACATGACTGCTTCAACTTTTATATATTTCTTAAAGCAAGTGGTAGTAAATAAATAAATAAACAAACAAATAAATAAATAAAGCAAGCTGAAGATACAAAATTAACTATGCACCCCAAAACGTAGAGATTTATTACTATCTCCACTGAAGGCACCTTAAGATGGGTAGTGAACTGCTTACCTGTTTGTAATGTGATTTCAGATTAATACCACAGTCATTAGGCTTTCCCCCCACTTATATGAAGCCCAACAAACTGGAAGTAGAAATACATTATGAAATAGTATTTCACACAATGGTACGTGGGGGACGGGAAACAAACAAACAAAATCGTGGAAACTGAGGGTCAAGGTGAAGTAAAATTAAGATGTTTGTTTGAGCATGACCTGGATTATCCCTTCCCACCACACACTTTCAAATGCCATTTCAGAGGGTTCCCCAGTTTTCAGGAGCAGCTTTTCAGTCATAAAGAGAACCTTTAAATGACCACGTAGGCTCTTAGAACCCTAACCTATATTTTCAGCATATCCAGTGTATTTTTATATTGTTAATAATTAGTGAACATAGGAAGTTGCCTTATAGAGGCTGGCAGTGTGCTCTCCAGGTTTTCAGTCAGGGGATCTTCCCAGGCCTGCCTGGAGATGCTAGGGATTGAACCTCGACTGTTAAGTGGCATAACTATGCTTTAACTCTAAGGTGTGTGGATGTGACTTAGGGCTACTTGATTTGCTTTGACTTAACCATGACAGTGTCAGGTGCTTAATTTGTAGTAATGAGCAGGTTAAGTTGTACAAGTCACCCACTAATTGGAAACGCTTTTAGTTCAGAAAGACTCAAATGCTTCACAATTATCCTTTTCTCTTTCTGTCGGGTACGTTTACCCTTTTGAAAACTAATGTACAGCCTCATCTTGCTTTCTGCAGATTACTTCCTCTTTTCATCAATTTGGTGAACTGCACAAGTTTAATTCTGCGAGCACAGTGGCAGTAATCTCACCTAAAATACATTGATTATCTGCTACTGGAAGCAATGCAGAGCTAATTTTTAATTTTGTACCTTCATTTGGTTTTTTTCCCCTGCTAGCTACGTACAGTAGAATCAAATGGGAGAAAAGAAGGTTCCCTTCAACTTTAATCCACAATTCACTCAGTTCAATGTGTGTAAAGTAATCTCATTGATTTCAGCCAACAATGCTAAAATAAATGGGTTGTAGACTACAGCTGGTTACTTTCATTATATAGATGTATATTCTCCATCAACGGCCCTATAGCAAATTTTATGTATTCCAAAAAAATACGATTACCCATATAAACTAACATGCTGATAAGCCTTCCCAGATGAGTACTTCTCAAATTTTGCATTTTCATTAAAGAAATGGCCATTCTATTGCACAACATATTAGATAGGGAGCACTGTTAATTCTTGGTGGTTGGGCACTTCTTAAACTAGGAAATATTTCAACAGCATTTCTGTTACATAGAAAGCTTTCAGCAATGACATCTTAGTCCCATTGAAATGGGGAAATTTTAGTCATGGCTAGCATAAGTCTCATTGATTTCTATGCTACTAAAGCCTTAATTTCCTCCAATCCAATGTTTCACTTGAGTTGAGTTTCAGCTGAGTTTTTGCAAACATTTACGACATTTTGGGGGGCGGGGGGGGAAGAATTTTTCCCCTCTTCCTGCCTTTACGGAACAATCCTGTATATATCAATTCAAAAGTACGTCCTATTGAGTTCAGTGGGGTTTCTCCAAGGTAAGTGATTATAGGATTCAAGCCAAAGGGTTTATTTTCAAAAACAACCCCCTCTAATAATTTGTTTTTACTTCATCATGTTGGAAGCAGATTATTAAAATAGTTTGAAAATATGATTTGAGGAGGCTCCAGCTTGACTCAGCAAACTGGAATGTAGCACCAATTGGTTCTGAAGTAATTCAAAACTCAGGCTTGGTTTATTGAATCTTCTGGTTTGCTCCCCATGGGAGAACTTTGACCCACACAGTTGGTTTTAACGAAATTTAAAATAGGTTATTTGTTAGCGATTCTGTGGCACACAATCGTGAACCACAAGTGGCACAAATATCAAACTAAACAAGAATCAATGGATTTACCATATTTTTCCATCTATATGATGCCCCCATGTATAAGACACCTCTATTTTGGGGGACTCTGATTTAAGAAAATGGGGGAAGATGCATCCATGTATAAGAAGCCCCCACATTTTTGACATTGTTTTTTAGGGGGGGAAAGCCTAGCCTTATACACAGAAAAATACGGTATTTTCCTTAGAAAATAAACACCTCTCTGCTCTTAAAGAGAATTCTGCAACTGGAACCAGAGAGATGGATTAAGTTGCGAAACTTGACTTCTGTCTATTGGATAGGATGCTGTTGGCACTCTTACATTCATGACAGAGCTTTTGATCCAGCGGACAGCTCCACTAATGGAAGAAGATGGAAGGTGATTCTTGCCCATTCACCCTTTCCCTTCCATCACCCCACGCCACCTTCCACCCTGATCCAGAGTGTTTGTAAGCAGATTTCCGAGGTCTGCAGAATTGGCCAAAAATTTATATATCTTCCCTTCCTCTTCCATCAGTGGAAGCATCTGCTGGATCAAAAGCCCTTCTGTGAGTGCAAGGGCATGAGTTGGATTCCTCCTTTTCTTTTTCATTTGAATGATGTTGTGTCAATATTTGTATATGTATATTTTTAATATGTATATTTTTTAATTTCAGGTCACTGCTTTGACTCAAGAGGTCTCTCAGTTAAGCAAGGACATGAAGAATGTGATGCACCTCTTGGAAAACCTGGTCGTGGCACAGAAGTCCCCGGAGATTTGCGCCGTGCACGGCGCAGCCGTGAGCCCCAGCATGGAAAGCTTACAGACTAGAATGACTTGGCCTACACACCAGCCGTGTATGCATATGCAGGTTCCGAATGTCACCTGCACCAAAGCACAGCTCTGCCATTCCAATACGATAGCCGGCATCTGGAACATGGATGCAACCTCCGTAGGTAGCGGCCCACAAAGAACTGAATCCCACCTTCAAAATTCTACGGGTGGCGAATTTTATTATACGTCGGGCCTTGAACATTCCCCCTCCCACTACCATGTGATCCAGAAAGATCACCTGCAGTTTGTGAGTTGCACCTCTCCGCATTCAGACACCACTTTGACTCCCCTCCAGTCCATTTCAGCAACTCTTTCCTCCTCCATGTACTCTTCGTCGGATACGTCCTTGCACCTTGTGTTGCCCAGCAGATCCGAGGAAGGCAGCTTTAGTCAGGGAGCAGTCAGTTCTCTAAGCCTCGAGAACCTGCCAGGCTCTTGGGACCTGGAAGGAACTACAGGGACAGCAGCAGCGCAGACCTCAGAAGACTTTCCTCTGGATGTCATGAAAAGCACAGTGGATATTAAAGATAGCAAAGCCATAAATGTATAATGGAAACGGTGACGTGATGACACTTCAAGCATGCTCCACAACTGCCAGCTTATAAACTTGACTCAGTACTGCATGACATATTTTTTTTGGCCTTTTCCTCAGATGCTCATGGAAATTTGCAAACTCAAAAATTGGCGACCCGTGCAAAGGCAAAGGTTTGACCAGCGCATATGCAGAGAGGTGATTTCTAGATTTAAGAAGCACATTGAAAAAGCCTTTTATACACAGATTGTAGCTTAACTGGACTGCTCAACAGACTTTTGTGACACTCTGGCTCCTGAGGGACAAAGTAGCTGGACCACGAAGACTGAGGAGCCTTGGCACAGGAGGTCTTTGTTGTGTGAAGCAAAGGGTTTTTCACCCCCTTACTGCCTGATTGTTGCCGCCAGACAATATCAGCAGCATTGTTTGCTTCAGGTGATCGAGGCTCCTGCTAGTATTTATGCCAGTGCTGCAAAGGCAAAGGGACAATAACCACTGCATGTCACCTCCTTGACAATCAACCAAATAGAGCTGGTAGAGAGTGGTTAATTGTTGCACGCTCTTTGTTATGTAAATCAGACCTCTTAATCAAAAATACTATTTTTCTATACTTGGTAAGAAATATGTATTCAAAATATTTATAAGGAGACTAATCAGGAGTTTGTTTTTCCTTTTTTTGGTAACAATGCTTGCCGTTTTCAGAATTAATGCACTATCATGTATACATTATTATGTCTTTAGATCGAAATATTCTTAGCTTAAAGCGGACATACAGCCCTTTTCTCTGCATGCAGTTTGCAATGAACTTGTTCATGCCGTTAGAATACAAATCAAGAATAGGGTACTGTTTTATTTACAGGAGAATAAAAACCAGGTTGCTTATACAATGTTAAATCAGAAAACTATGTAACAACATATGAACTGTACTACTTTAATCGTTGATAACCAATGCCCTTATTTATTGCTATTGCACATCATCACTTTTATCCTTTATTTTTTAAAGGTCAGGTAACCATTTCAGAGTAAAACCGGACAATCAGAGGTAACTTCCTCAACCAAAACCATGGCCTGGGAGTTGTATCTCAGACTGTAGAAGCACAAGCAAATAATTCTGAAATACCGTACGTTTTAAAGCAAATACTTACCGCTTTCCCCCACCATAAAAATGAATAGTCATTAAATCAGTAGGGGATATTTATAAACTGGCTTGCACTTTTGTACATAAATTTAACACTAGAAATAATAAAATAGGCAAGTGGGTTACCCAAATAGGCATGTAATTGCAATTTATAATATTAGAAAACCAAATAGCTAATTTCTGGGGTATGCAGACCAACTCTTTTCCACAGGGAAGCGCATTTTGAACGTGCAACATAGATACCACAGATTCTGTGTCATCATAACACTACATATGCGTTCTAGTCTAAATAATACACCCCCTGTTTTGAATTGAGGAAGAAGCACAGTAAATCACATGAAGCAGCAACGGATGGCATATTTTGATGATTGCCAAGGTCGGCCAGCCACTTATCTGAGATCTTAAGGGGAACAAAGGAAGCAACTTTGGATCAAGGCCAAAGTTAAAGGCTGAGATGTTCTAACTTTAGAAAAGAGTGAAACGTCAATTTGTGGGTTTAATCCAACAGGGCCTCTCAGTTAACAGTAAAGCTTCCATCAGTTGAATGGAGAGGGAAGCAATTTTCAGTTATTCCCTCTGCCCCCTGCCGCCCAGCTCGCAAACCCTAAATGTCCTCCAGAGAGTTAAGGGAGCTCCATAGAAGACGCAGAGAGGCTACAGGGGAGAAATAGTTGAAAATTGCTTTCCTTCCTTTTCCTCTAATGGAAGCCATACCGTTACCTGACACCATTAGGTGCAACCCTTTCATTTCAAATGGTATGGCACCATGTAGTGTGATGCTACTCAGGTTTACTCAGAAGCAAGGCCAACTAAGCTAAAGGGAAGGTAAAGGTAAAGGTAAAGGGACCCCTGACCATTAGGTCCATTCGTGACCGACTCTGGGGTTGCGCGCTCATCTCGCATTATTGGCCGAGGGAGCCGGTGTACAGCTTCCAGGTCATGTGGCCAGCATGACAAAGCCACTTCTGGCAAACCAGAGCAGCACATGGAAACGCCGTTTACCTTCCTGCTGTAGCGGTTCCTATTTATCTACTTGCATTTTGACGTGCTTTTGAACTGCTAGGTTGGCAGGAGCTGGGACCAAGCAACGGGAGCTCACCCCATCACAGGGATTCGAACCGCCGACCTTCTGATTGGCAAGCCCTAGGCTCAGTGGTTTAACCACAGCGCCACCTGGGTCCCCAGGTACTCCCTATTAATTCTGCTATTATTCACTTGGCTACTATTCTTGCAGAAGGCTTTGTTCATCTATGTATAATAGGATTGGAATGAGATGTTGAAATTAATTAACAACATAAACATACACATGAGAATTGTTTCCCCCCGAAAGATAATATGGCCCGATAATGTTACAGTGCAATCCTACTGCACCTTTTTAAGAAGAAAAGTCCCATTGAGTTCAATTGAGCTTACTCCCTGGGAAGTTAGGATCTAGGATGTACAACTAAAATAACAAACTTAGTTGGTCTCTAAGGTGTTGCTGGAAGGAATTTCTTTATTTTGTTTCGACGACGTCAGACCAACACGGTTACCTACCTGTAACTAAAATATTCCTGTATGGGAAAGGCTCTTTTCCATGGAAAAAAACCCCCTGAAACATACTATTTTACAAATCCTGCATGATTTAAAGGAATGTTCCCTTCTTATTTTTTCTCCACTGTGCTGGTCACCACAAACCATTTGATTTTCTTTCATTGGCAGAGTTTTTTGAAGTTATAATCTGTGGAGCTATCAAATGGGTTTCATTGAGCCAAGGGTCCTGGTTTCTCAAATCTCTATAGTAACATTTTATTTTTCTCCCTATCACTTTTCTTTATTGCCCACGGCATAGCTGCCAAGTTTTCCCTTTTCTCGCAAGGAAGCCTATTCAGCATAAGGGAATTTCCCTTAAAAAAAGGGAGAACTTGGCAGCTATGGCCCACGGGGGGTATATAATTTGCCCTGTGCTAATAGCTGAACCTTTCCGTGTAAGCCAGTAGCTGTAGTTAAAGGGAGACGTATTTCAGCTTCCTTCCCCTATAACTCACTCTTCTGGATTGGAGAGTAAGGGACAGGGAGCATAGAAAATTAGCAATACCAGAAAGCCCAAATGCTATACCAGTAGACACATTAGTTTAAATGAATGACCTAAGTTAGTTATGTTCATTCATTTCAGTGGGTCTACTTTAAGCATGACTAGCACTGGAGAAAATCCATAGCATTAAAATGAAGCCACTGGTGGGAAAGTATTTATTTTTACAGCTTATAAACTCATGTCATTTGAAGGGGGGGGGTGTTTTCTATCAATAGCAAACATTTTATTTTTGCTGACAAAAAGTATATATAAATTGGTTATGTTTCACTTCATTTTAAAGAAAACACAAAATATGTAGAGTGAAATGAATGGGATCCTTGCACAGCGATCCACTATTGTACATTTGGATCTAGAATAAAATACTTAATGCAAGAAACTTAATGGAGCAAATAAACCTCAGCTGATTTATCATAAAAGCTCTCTTTGTTTTTATGTGTATATTTGTAAGCACAGCCACTAACACTTCGTGCTCAGTCATCTTGGGTGCAACACCATTGAGTGTGACTAGATGACTCTCCATTCCTGGGGGGGGGGGACCAATCAGGTGTGGGGAAACCCATGTGATTGTTCACCTCTGGTTGAAGTCAGTGCTGGATTTATGTATTAGCTAAACAAGCTGTAGCTTAGGGCCCCGCTTTCTTGGGGGCCCCAACAAAATTTAAAGGAAAAACAACAACTGGATGTACATTTCCAAAATATAAGATAAAAAACAAATAAAACCTACATACAGCAACAGTGTTTTGTGTTGTGTAGGCTCCTAAGATATAAGTAATGGGCCCCGCCTGCTAGCCTGTTCCCTAAAATATTCAACATAAAAAACTGTGACAATTTGTTGTTGACAAAGGACAGTTGGGCATATTAAGGGGGGGGGGCGTTACCTTCTGTAGATTAGGGCCTCATCAAACCTAAATCTGGCCCTGGTTGAAGTATTTACATACTGTACATGGGATAACACCATGGGCAAATGGTACCCGTGAGGTTCAGTGTGTGTGTAAAGAGGGCCTTGGATGGCGGAGATTTTGTGAGAGTATAGTTGCAGAGGAGAGACCAAAAAAAGGGAAGGCATCCATGGAGGAGAAGGGAGGTGCAGGTCACAAACCTATGGGCAGAAATGTAGAGTGAAGGGTGTTTCTAGCTAAAAATAAAATCACAGGCCACACTGGATTGAGATGTTGATTGAGGTAAGGAAAAAACCATCACATTCAGCAATGCTTATTTCCAACTTTCGTGAAAATGGGATATTGCTTAGCAAAGTGGAATATTTACAGCGTCCAAAACAGCTGATATGAATCTTTTTTTGTAGCACCATATCCAGGCAGTCTGGAAACAGTAACTGGAATTGGATAGGTATGTAGACATAATCATTGTAAGAGCATTTTAAATTGTCTTTCAAAGAGTTTTGCAATCCAGCTGCCTTTAGAAGCGTATCTCTACCTAGAGCTGCCTTCCTTACAACCATCCCAGCCTGGATAGTTCATTGTTTCATTACTTTGTACTATGCATTATAAAAACTAAAACAAATTCCATTTTAGTATCCTTTGTTGTTGTTTTTAACTTACGATTTCTGCACTACCTTGATTTGTGTTTTTCAGTGTGCTCCCACCTCCAATATTTCTCTACAGATGCAATCTTTTCCTTTTGCCCCTTTGTCAGCCAGTTCCCCTTTCCTTGGTACTCACACTAATCCTCACCTGTCACAGGAGTGTGCCAGCCAGCAATCACACAGTTCAAAGGTGGTGTTAACTCTTTATTAGCAAAAAAACAAAACACTGTCTCCACAGATTTGGTTGAGTGTCAGGCCTGATGAGCAGAGCAGCTCATTCTCAGTGGTCTTACTCCATGAAAATCAGTTGCTGAGGCTAAAAACCCCCCACCTCTCCTCCTCTCCACGGCCTTTTCCAAGCAATCGGAGACTGCACCTGTGTGCAGCCAACCTCTCCTCCGCCCATTTTATGCCTCTTCTGGTACTGGGAGACAAGTGGGGAAGGGACCTTGTCATAGCAGGAGGGGGAGACACCCATGACTCTTCACCAGCATGATTCATCTCTGCCTCTTGGTCTTCCTCATCCCACTCTCTTGCTTCAGCTTCTGCCTCTGATTCTGGACTTCTCTCTGCCACAGACTCACCTCAGCTCAGTCAGCCCTGTTACCTCTTCAGCTTCTGATACCTCCTCTTCCCAGTCTCCTCCCTGTAGCCACTCATCATTGTCCCACCACCCCTCCCTGGGCTCTGAGCCTTCTTCCCTTGGGGGTTCCCATCATTCTTTGCATCTAACCAGTCCATGACATCACCTCTTTTGTGTTTGGTCAAAGAATGCCCCCAACAACTGCAGTCAAATTACTGCCTTCCTTTTTGTTTCCAGTTCAGAAGGGGAATACAGAAACATGTTGGAACTGTAGGTGCTTTTTTGTTGGGTGTTCGGCAATACCACGTCAGATGGCTCACAGATCTCAGGCATTCGTTCCCCCTTCTTAGAGGTACAGTACACATCTCTTCTTTAAGCCCTTTGGCTTTTGTTTTGTTTTGCATAAAGCAATTTTGCATGGATTAGAAATCCAAGATATTTATATATAAGCTGAGCAGGAGAGAGGCTTATAGAATTACAAGAAGGAGCACATCAAACGTTAAAATGAGAGCAGGAGAGAGGGAGGAGATTCCTTTTCTCAGCCTGGCCCTTTGACCCACTGTAACTCTCAGGAGATGGAATGTATGGGAGGCAGGAGCTGGACAGAGACAGAGAAACCAAACCAAATCGCACAAGGAGTGAAGAGCAGAGTTCAGTATATTTAATATACAAAATGTATGATATATAATCTATGTACAGTATATAAATACTATAGCAGAAAGAAGAAAGTACAAAAGCTGAATGAGATGAGAGGTGGCACAGTAGAAAGGAAGATTGGCACTGCCCACCTTTAGATGCAAGGCTAAAAAATTCTGCTAAATTTGAGAGTAGTGAGTTAGCGGGGGGTTGTTTGTTTGTTTTTTCCTGTTTTAGTGCTGATATTTTAGTGGGGTGGATATGATTTGGGTTTTAAAAAATATTTTTGTATGCACATGTTTAGGTATTGTGTTTTCTTGTTGCTTTATGTACGGTTTTATTGCCTTTTTCACGGCGAGTCGCTTGGGATACCCTTCTCTGTGTGAGAAGTGATATCATCATCATCATCATCATCATCTCTGGTATTTTCCCAATATGAGCCTGCTACAGACATTTGTATTTCCACCTCCCAGAAGGCTGCCCCCAGCTTCTATGGAGATGAGGATATCAAGTGAATAACCCACAATTTCTAGCTGAAATGTCACAGAATATCTGTCGGCAAACATTCAGTATCCTTACTGCTGTATTTGTGGCCTAAGTGAACAAAATAGCTTTTCTAACAGGATAACTTATCCTCGTGCATCTTTATGCAAGTTAATACCAAAGATCCATTATGCCTATCTAATGCTTCTGCTGTCAATCATTTCACGAGGGAGCTTGTTCCTTATAGAAGCAGTGGATTTATTCCAGCGGACCATTATTTTAAACTGAATGTTCCAGAGAATTTGGAATGGACAAATTTCGGGGTGGGGTGGGGTGTTAACCCTGCAAATAATTGTAGTTAACGAGTCATAGAAGAGTTTGTCAACATATAAATGAAAGCATGTAATCAGTTGCTATAATTATGGAAACAGGGGTAATTATTAAAGCATTGGCTTAGATTTATATTATCTCATCTTGAAGGCTGTGACAATAGTACAGCCCACTCCACTACTGAATTCTGCTTCCCTTGTGTGGAGGTGCCCATGGAGATGTGCAGGGAAGAACCCTTTGGGGTCTCTCTAAGATATCACCAGCAACTTGGGGTTCAAAATATACCAGGAATTAATATGCTCCAACCAACAGAACAATGCAAACCTCCTGGAACAGAATGCAAGGCATTGTGATTGTCCTCTTCATAATGAAATAAAGCAGGTTTGGCAAAAGCAAATCCTAGGCTGTCGTCGCTCTCTCAAAGGCTTTTCAGCCTGCTATTATCCGGCTGTGTTTATGGAGTAATTAACATAAGTTTAGAATGTCCTCACCTGCTCATATAATCCAGAAGGAGATGTATGATCTCTCACAATCCATTATTCATCGGCATACCCGGCAGATCTATACAGAGGAGACGGGGGAGGGGGGAGAGGTTTCACTTTGACAGCTCTGTTGTTCCAGCTGCCGAAACACACCTGCTTCCCTGTTGCAAAACCTGCTTTTGCCAAGCGCTAGCATTTACTGAAGCCATAAAGAACGATTACGTCAGCGGTAAGGTAACAATGATCTTTAAAATCTGATATTTCAGTTTAGCTGCAAGCAGGGGCAGCAACCCCTCCCCTTCCCTTTTTTTTTAAGACCAGCAGTCTCATTTCACATTGTCACAGTTTTGGTCTTCTGCCTGGAGGGCTGATTCTCTAACACTGAGCTATGGTCCTTTGCTTCTGGGCAACTTTCCAAGGGTCATATGTGAGCCCAAAGATAAGGTTGGTCAAGGTGCTGGGTAGTTTTACAGTTAAGGGCATGGACTTTGTGCTGGCTACAGGAGGAGATGGGAAGCCAAGTTTTTCTTCCTTTTTGGTGATCACTCATAGCCAAGTAAGATTGTCTTCCATGAATACAGTCTTAACAGTGTATCTGTAAGTGACTGTGGAGGCCAATTCTGGATCCACATGTCCTTCTGTCAGCACTAGAAAACAGATTAAATGTGTACACGCCTGGGCTTTACGCCTGGATAACAAGCTGGGTGGCAATGTTGTCTGTGGATATGGAGAGAGCAATCAAGGAGAGGAAGGTTTGGGAGGAGGTGAAAGAAGTAATTCGGTCTGGGATGCCCTCTGTCAGTCAGTCAGCCAAAGCATAAGGTGATGTTCTTACACAATTCCTGTTCATTGTGATGGAGGTTGAACACGAGAACGTCCCAGTAGGTCAGTAGTTCTTAACCTTTTATGGGTCACGGATCCCTTGGAGAATGTGAGGGAGGCTATGAAGCCACGATCCAGAAAAAAAACATGTTTGCATACGACTCATTTCATTGGATTGGTAAAGGCATTCTTCCACTAACCCTCTGAAGCCCATCCATGGACCGACCAGCAGTGGGAGAGCAATGGCTGTGGTCAGTGGTGATGTGAATACAGTATATCCTATGTATATTTGCTTCTTGTCCAGCTCCCTATGTGTAAGGTTGCCATATGTCCTCTTTTTTCAGGACACATCCTCTTTTTCAGATCTGGTTGCCATATGTCCTCTTTTTCAGGATAAAAATTTCTACCCGAGTGGATTTTTGGCAAAATGTCTGGGGGGGTTTGTTTGGTTTTTTTGTTTACAGTAACCCAATAAAATGTTCCTAGTGTATTAGACTCAAATCTAAGGCACCTGGCTAAGCTGGTCTGCAGCAAAGAAGCACAACAGAGCAACATCTTAAACTAGCTACATACTATATTGTAAAAAATTGCTTCTCTTGTGGCTGAACTAGATCCTGGCTCAGCTACAAGATCTTGGAGAAGGAGTCGGGGAGGGTGAGAGCTAACATCCCCCTGCCCTTAAGGAGAGTCCAAATGTACACATTAAACAGTTAAATTGTTCTGTGCACAGTTATGTTCACAAAGATGTGAACATGTCGCAAGTGAGGGAGCAATATATTATTATTATTATTATTATTATTATTTTGTTGAAAGTTAAGAACATTGCTATTCACAATATATCACAGCTTCTATAGCCTACATATAGTAGGGGTATTTAAAATGAGAGTTGCCTTAACGATCCATAGTTAAGAGTAGAAGTCAACAAATGTGTTCTCTTTTTTGCTGTTCAAAATATGGCAACTCTATATGTGCCTCTGCATCCTGTCCAGAACATTCTTGTGCCCATAATGCATCAAGATAACACATATTCATAGGCAACCTGCTAAGCTTATGCTTAACTCTCTCTCTCATTGAAGCCAAAGGCACCAAAAGTATATAACTATGTTATTATTCATATGCTATAGGAAGCAGGCTGTCTGCCATATAATAAGCTAGTATGTATTGGCTTTCTATTATTGGGTTAATCTCACCTGATCGAAAAGGCTCTAGGCAGAGTAAGAAGTTCAGAACATAAAACGTATATAAAGCATCCAATTAATCTGCCTGTTCTTCTTTAAAATCTCTATTGCTTACAGCTAATATGTGCTGTAGGTTTTCGGGGTTTAATGCCAGTAGTTAAGCAGCTATTTTATTTCTGTCTGTCTTTATCGTAAGCTACCCTCTGCGGCCCTGTTGGGGATGTTTGGCAGGATATATAAAACCTAAAAACTAGAATAAAAGCTAAACGTTATTTTGCAGGCGGGCAGGCAAGAGAAGAGGAGGAATCTTGATGCTGTTTGCTCTGTACATAAGGTCAACGCATTGCCAAGGCTTTCCCCTTTTCACAGAGCAGTACCTAGTGGGTTTCTTCTAACACGTTAAGATCCTATTAGCAGCTCCCTGTTATCTGTCTCCAGGCATGGACACTTCTCATTTAATACCTTTTCATATCTGATATCAGAGCTTGACTGGCCTTGGGATAGGAGCATTCAGATGCAACCTCCATTTCATGTTGCTTCTGTTTATTATTTTCCCATGAATGTATATAGTTCTTGCCTCAGCAGGTGTGATTCCCCAGGAGACCTGAGCCTTCGCAGCAAAGATGTATTGATCTCAAAGACACAAAACTCTTTGCTCCGCACCCCTAGAAAACCACTAAATTGAGATAGTGCAGCTCATCCCCACAGATCCCAAAGCAATTAGCCAACTACCAAGTACAAAGTCACCTCCACTTTGGGGCTGAAAAGAAATATTTGGGATGCTTTGCTGCTTAGTTATTCCTGCTGGGTGACACCCAGCTACGTCATACTCAAAGTAGACCTGTTGAAATTGATGCAGCCCCAAGGGGGTGTCAGGAAGACCTCCCTCCTCACCTAAAGGGTGTGGCAGAAGGAAAGATTTCAAATTGCAGGCCAACTTTACTCTCTGCAAAGTAGACTCACAGTGCCGGATCCATGTATACAGTAAGCTAAACAAGCTATATGGGATGCAGGTGGTGCTGTGGGTTAAACCACAGAGCCTAGGGCAAACATTCTACTCATGTAAAAACACCAGGCAGGCCCCACAAATAACCCAGAGGTGCATTTTAAATAAAAGGGCACATTCTACTCATGTAAAAACATGCTGATTCCTGGACCGTCCGCGGGCCGGATTTAGAAGGTGATTGGGCCGCATCTGGCCCCCGGGCCTTAGTTTGGGGATGCCTGGCCTAGGGCTTGCCGATCAGAAGGTCGGCAGTTAGAATCCCCGCGATGGGGTGAGCTCCCGTTGCTCGGTCCCAGCTCCTGCCAACCTAGCAGTTCAAAGGACGTCAAAGTGCAAGTAGATAAATAGGTACCGCTACAGCGGGAAGGTAAACGGCGTTTCCGTGTGCTGTTCTGGTTCACCAGAAGCGGCTTTGTCATGCTGGCCACATGACCTGGAAGCTGTACGCCAGATCCCTTGGCCAATAACGCGAGATGAGCGCCGCAACCCCAGAGTCGGTCACGACTGGACCTAATGGTCAGGGGTTGCTTTACCTAAACAAGCTACAGCTTGGGGGGCCCCAAAAAAATTAAAGATAAAAAACCTGGATGTAAATTTCCAAAATATAAGATAAAAAAACAAATAAAATAAAACCTACATACAGCAACAGTGTTTTCTGTTGTGTAGGCTCCTATGATGTAAGTAATGGGTCCCGCCTGCTAGCCTGCTCCCTAAAATATCACTGGTTTGCTCATTTCTATATATTAGGGTGCCTACATTCTGCATGTGCAAATGGCTTTACCATATAATTACCATATAGCATATATTCAACACAAAAAACAGTGACAATTTGTTGTTGACAAAGGACATCTGGACATATATAAAGGGCCCCATTTCCTTCAGTAGCTTAGGGCCTCATCAAACCTAAATACGGCCCTGTAGACTCACCAAGTCAACAGGCTTAGGAGTTAGGGGATATTCCACACACATGGTTTCATTTCGTCCCTATGTAGTTGCCTATGTTTATTATGTTCCTATGTCGTATGAAGTGGCCCTATTTGTGCATTCTAATTTTCTTGCCTGGTTATTTCTGGTTTCCTGATGCCACTTGAGCCTATTCAAAAAATTACCGGAGACAAATTCTTCTAACTCCTTGTGTTCTTTTCAACTGCCAATCATGTAAAAATAAGATTATGTAGATACCCAAGCTCAATTTCAGTCTCTCTCTCTCTCGTAATTAGCATATTAGGAGTCCCCACCCCGTTGGCTCCTGGTAATCACTCATTTGTTGTCTGCAGCCTCTGAAAGTATTCTCAGTCATTCTTTAATGTCAACTGAACGATGAGGGCTGAAGTGATGTGCCCAAGTCTACATGGCAGGTCACCGGCAGGGCTAGCATCAAAATTTGTCTGGCAAGCTGCATCTTAAACTCTCAGTAGTTTCCAACACTACTTAGAGTTTAATTAAACAAATCCTTTAAACTTTCCGCAAATTAATTTTTGCATTTATAAATGAAATAGGTGGCAGATGGGATCCTTAGCGCTAAATCCCCCTTTTCAGTTTGTTAGAGCAACCCTGGAGCCTTTCTCTACCCCGGGAGTAGAGTTCCACAAACAACTTTAGAAAGATGCTGTGATCTGATTAAATCAATTATGTTCCTATAGCTCTCTGGCTCAATTTGCACATTTTCTGAAGACTATTTTGAAAGCTGTAACCACCTGCCGCTGTGCAGGCAGCAAAACAAGGGGGGAAGAGGGAGGGAGTGGGGCGAAGAAACATGCTGATTCCCAGGCCAACATGCAAGCTCTCTTTTTCAAGACACATTACAAATATGAGGCCTTGTTTACATAGCCGCAGATGCCTGCGGTTCTTGGTTCAAAGCAAAATCACCAGCCTTTCTTCACAGAGGCAAAGGATCCTGGGATATTTTATGAATACTTCCATCTGCTTACTTCCTTAGATTCCTTCTCAGGTTGTTGTGCAATACCCAACCCTACTATGCGGAGATAATGACAAAGTCACTTGTCAGTGCCTCTTGGTCTTCCCAAATTACAAGAGTTCCTTATCTAAGGCTCCTGACACAGAGACATTGGGTGGAATGATGCAGCAGAACTTGGAAGTCTTTGCCATTTCTCAACAGGCAGATCAATTATAAGATAGTTTGCCATTGTGGGGGAGAGTCGAGGTTATCTTTCAAGATTTAGGTCACTTCCAAGCACCCCTTTTTATCTACTCTGACCTCCACATGTTGCTGAACTCCGTGAGAAATCGTATGCAATAATACTAAGAGAGTTAAGAGTTAATAATTGTAGGAGGGACTGTTAAGTATAATGGTTTAATTGACCCTGAAATGAGAATGCCTAAATGTGTATTGGTGAATAGGTTTAACATGGGGATTAACACCAAGGAAAGCACTTTGAGCTCTTGCTGAGTTAATGATTATTTAACTGAGCATTGTTCTCTGGTAGCTAACATGTGAGTGTTGTAACCTTAAATCATGTGATGAAGGTTTTGGGTTGCAAATCTCCATTTTGAAGGTAGTTGCCTTTGAGTCTTTGTCTCCCAAACTTCGTTGAGTGAAGATGTAAATGAAACTCTTCTGAAAGGAGAGTAAACACCCTAAGGCCAATGAAGGCTGGAATGCAAGCTGTGGAGGGAGAGAGAGAGACCTTTGCCTTTTCTAAGATGCTGAGCCTGTGTTGGACAACACAAGATATTGTATGGATATTTTCGATGTACATTTGATGACGTTTACGTTCTGGGTTTTTTTCCCAATGCTTCCTTTCCAAAAGAAGGCAGTTTTCTTCAACCCAGTAGCTTCAAACTGCACATGGGCATACCCAGCGCGGGGCAGGGGGGCAGCTGCCCCCCCCTAGAAGCAGGGCCGGCGCAGCCATGGGCAAGAGCGGCGCTGCTGGCGGGGCTGGTGGGCAGAGGTGGAGCACAGCCCGGCGGAGTGTGAGATAAACACATGACCCGGAAGCTGTCTGTGGACAAACGCCGGCTCCCTCGGCCTATAGAGTGAGATGAGCGCCGCAACCCCAGAGTCATCCACAACTGGACCTAACGGCTAGGGGTACCTTTACCTTTACCTTTAGTAGAGAGTCAGGGGAGGTCCACAGACTTACAGAAAGAAAAAATACTGCTACGTTGAAGCAAGAGTAGTGAAACTGCAGCAAAGAAGCTCAGATCATTTATATGACTGAAACCATTTTTTGAAATTAAACCAACGTCCATTCAAAAACTTTACTTGCAGAAATGTATAGTTATAGATGAATAAAACCATAATATTTACAGTCACATGCTTCTCCAAGCACAGGCCCACAGTCTCTTCTTCTAACTTCCAAACAACTGTGTTTCCTTCTCTTTCCAGAGCTCAGCACTCAGCCTTCTGTATCTCAGTTAGGCCATGCCTTGCAGCTCCTATGAGAGATTTCCACTTACAGTATACCTTCTCCTGCATCTTTGCCCTCTTTCTTTCAAGCAGAGAAAATGCACTCCAACACTCTATTGAACTTAGCAGTGTTCACAGTGGAGTCTAAAGCATATTCATCTTGCTTCACATAAAATGTAGTCTTTCCTTCACTCGATACCTCTCCCATGTGGCCAATGTTAGCCAATCACATGAGAACTACTAGAGAACTCTCTTGAATTCAGTTACCAACCAATCCAATTTAAACATGTAGGAATGCATACAAGAATTTTCAATTTCAGTGAATTAAATTACCATACTTAACATACTAGTACTAGTATGCACTGGCTACAGGATTCAACTTGCTTCAGAATATAAGCTACTCTGTATTTTATCTAACAAAAAAGAAGCTCAGCCCTGCTTCCAGATGGTCCTGCACTCTTGCTGCTTTCTGAGGACTTCAGCTTCTGGTGCTGCTGTAACAGTGGCAGTGGTAACAGATGCCCAGCAGCAGCAGCAGAGCAGGATAGTTACTGGGGAGCTGCCCTGGCGATCCTGACTGTTCCTTTGCAGCTCACTTAGGCACAATGCCCATGCTATTTGCTTGCCTGCCCGCCTGCCCACCTCACCTCACTGCTGTTCTGTCACCATATTACAGCAGCCATGCAAACTGCAGTATGGCAACATCTGTTCTTGCAAAAGTATAGTATGGAGGGATAAAATCCAATTGAGGCCTAGAGCCTCTAGCAAGCAGAGGTTCTTCTGCCTTTGAAAAATACATAGTCCTAGTTTCAGGTATTAATATTGTGCAGTTTCAGGGGCGTACCCAGGATCAAAACTAGGGGGGCAAGGGGCGGAGCCAAGGCACGGGAGGGGAGGGGCCACAAAGTGGGAACGTGGGCGGGGCTATGGAGCCCAGGTGAAACTGACTCCGGTCTCACCTAGGCGCCATGAAGCTTTTTGCAGTCGGAGGTGCCGGCGCTCGCTCTGGCCCACCGGGCTGCCCCCGGTGCACTATGGCCAGGACCCCGGCGGAGTGCGCAACCGTGGGCAAGAGCGGCGCTGCCGGCGGGGCTGGTGGGCAGAGGCGGAGGCAGAGCACAGCGAAGCGAAGTGCGAGTTCGGAGTTCCCGCACGCCACGCCACGCCCTCCCTCCAGCTCCCTGTCACGCCCTCTGGCAAGGCCAAGCGCGGCGGGGAACCAGAGAGCGCGCCCTATTTCCCAGCACGGCTGTCTGGTGGCTCGCCGCCTTGGCGTCCTGCGCCACCCAGCCTTGCCGTAGTGCCGGCCCTGCACAGGGCCCCCTCCTCTGATCTATAGGATGGGAATTTACTATTGCATCACAACAGGAATGGTACAGAATATCCCTGGTTCTAATTTTGGATGGTTCCTGACTTTCAGCAAGAGACAAAATCCGTCTGGTCTTGCTTCAGCTTTCCTCACATACTGAAGAGGAAAGAAAGTATATTGGATACCACAGGCTCTCTCTTGAGCGGGGTTGGAAGAAAATGAGAAACCCCTGGACCCAACTGGGTTGAGAAGAACAGCTTCCATCCCTTTGGCTGCATGGAATGAACAGATGGGCAGAGGAAACCCTTTGAACTCCGCAGCTGAGCAGCACCAAAGAATCACATATTATTTTAAATGTCATATTGCAAATAGAATTTACAGTGTAGTGTTGATCTGAAATGTACACAGAAAATACACTGGCTTTATGCTCTGGAAGTACTTCTCTTCTGTCGTAGGTGGCACTGCGGTAATTGTTACATTTGGACCTCACCTTAGTAAATGCACATCAAGTATTTCTTGTTTTACTATTTCTATAGCAGTTGTAGGGAAAGCAAACGGAATCAGAACCATGGAATATGGGTTTCCAGGGCCGTCTTAAGCGTATCTGGTATCTGGTGCCCTGGCGCCATGGTGCGAAGATCCCTCTGGCGCGCGCCCCCCTGTTTCCCAGCGCAGCGCCCCCCCTGGCAGCCCGGCACCCTGGCGCCTTGCGCCACCCAGCCTTGCCTTAGAGCTGGCCCTGTGGCTCCCCCCCATTTTTCCTTCCCTCCTCCCAATGACTCCCCAAAGCTGTTATTCACTCTCCACACACACAACATATCGACTACCCCCCCTCACTCCCCCACAACACACTTCTAGGTCTTCTTTGGGAAACTTGACTTACAGCATCTATTTATTTTGAGGTTAGCTGTTAAGTTACGTTCTTCTGCATTCTGTGCAGTCAGTAACTCTGATGAATGCAAGCAAGTGATTTTGTTCAGATTGACTGAGCTATTTCCATGCAAGTTCCCCAGCCACAGAGCTCTGAATAGCACGGGCTTATCATGCTTTATTATATGTAAGATTACTTATAGTGTAGCATTTCTTTGGTATACCGGTCTATAATATTTTCCCCCGGAGCTCAGTTTTGACACAGCTTTAACACTCTTTTGCATGATTACATGACAGAAGAAGTGCATTTTTAAAAACTATCATTCAGGTATACAAAATGCCCAATTTGAAAGTCAAAGAAGGCCATCAACATACCTTGCCAGGCAGCACAGTAATCTGGGGGTGGCGGGGGGGGGGGGGGCTGAGGAAGAAAGCAGGAGCGGGCTATTTTTAACTTCAACCAGACTGACAGCTAGTGCCATATGGTGGCTATAATACTTCCCTCCACAACGCTGTGACTTCCAAATGAGGAAGAAAAAGCCCCCTGACTGTGAGACCTTCTCATTGCTCCTGCCTGTTTTACTAATTTCTCATCAGTATCTCTTCAGCTAAAAGGGCCTGCCGTGCAGAGCCTTAGCTGATTTCATCAGTTTTGTTCACAATGCACACTCGCACAGGCACACACATTATATATCATATTATATACCATAGACACACTTGCACATATTACAGACCCTCCAAATATCCCTATTTCCCAGGGACAGTGCTGATTTACAGAAACTATCCCGGAATGTCCTGCTCTTCCTTAGGACACCCCTATTTTCATGGAGGGTATGGAGTTATGCAACCCCTGAGCCAAGGAGATAAGTAACTATGCAACCTATAGAAGACATCTAAAGGCAGCCCTGTATAGGGAAGTGATTTTTTTTTTAATGTCTAATGTTTTATTCTGTTTATATATATATGCTGAAAGCCACCCAGAGTGGCTAGGGCAACCTAGTCAGATGGGCAGGGTATAAATACTAGCATTGTTGTTGTTGTTGATGATTAGGTTTTCCCTATTTTCATCAGAGAAATGTTGGAGGGTATGGTATTAACTCCTACTTCCATTTAACAATCCAGATACCTTTCTGGAGAACACTCAAGAAAGACATAGGCTCTTTGAACAGCTCATTCATAAAGAGGAAGGGGTGCAAGGTATTTATTTATTTATAATATTTACATTTTTATATAATATTTATATACTTATTTTTATATCCTGTTTTCCCACTAAAGATCTCATTTTATCCTCACAGCAACCCTGTAAAGGTTGATCTTCCATGACAGTGAGGAAAGTCAAGCATGGACCTCTCCAGTCCAACACTAACCACCACATCACACTGAGTTCTGGGCATGATGTTGCCAGGCTCCGCGTCCCAATCACTCTCACACCAACCCTGTGAGAGTAGGTTAGAGATAGTGACTGGCTCCAAGTCATCTCCTCTGCTGAATGGAGATTTGAACCTGGGGCAAGCCAGACATTCTTTTCACTATATCACACTGAATATTCTTCTTCTAAATGTTGGTGCAAGGATTTAATATCACAAAAGCTGCACCCAAGCAAATTGTGGAAATATAGGCTGTTAAGACGTTTAAGGTATGTCCTTGTCAGTTCCAAAACTCCCCACTTTCCCCAGCATAGGAAAAAAGACCACATGTTTGGTACGGTAAGTTAGAAATTGGTTTACTTACAAACTCTTCAAAGGTCCGGTTTGTGTGCTTTTCCATGCAGCATTCAGAAAATTTGCACACACAGTAAAATTTGGCTTAGTTGCAAAGTGGTGAAAAATCCTAAATTAAACTCAAGAATAGCTGATGAGAGTTATAGGGCTAAACTCTTCACACGCTGAAGTAGACTGAAGGCTGAACAACAGGCTTGATTGCCCTTTTCCTCTCAAGGTAAGAGGAAGTGACCTTGCTAAGCCTGCCAAGACAGTTTATTCTGTGGTCTAAACCCTTAATGCATATTAGTTATATGAGGCTGGTTATCCCACACTAAAAGGGCTATTCATCTAGATTCATTGCAGTCTCATAGGCACCAGAACATATTGTCAGCAAGTACTGTCATTATTTTTCATCTTCCTATGTGCTATTAAAAAGCAATAGCATTATTTATTGTGAATGTTTCCTGCACATGTCCTATTAAAGGTAAAGGTAAAGGGACCAACTCTGGGGTTGCGCGCTCATCTCACGTTATTGGCCGAGGGAGCCGGCGTACAGCTTCCAGGTCATGTTTCCAGCATGACAAAGCCGCTTCTGGTGAACCAGAGCAGCACACGGAAATGCCGTTTACCTTCCCGCTGTAGCGGTACATATTTATCTACTTGCACTTTGACGTGCTTTTGAACTGCGAGGTTGGCAGGAGCTGGGACCGAGCAACAGGAGCTCACCCCGTCGCGGGGATTCGAACCGCTGACCTTCTGATTGGCAAGCCCTAGACTCTGTGGTTTAACCCACAGCACCCCCGTGTCCCTGCACATGTCCTATTAAACATGTGTTATTGGGGGGGGGGATATTGAACAGGGCTTATGCAGAAGACATCGTCGATAAGCAGGGCCACAAAGTACACACCTCTCTTTATTTTATTGTAAAATAAATCCATTCGGAAATGTAACAGAGAAGCTCCACTAAAGCTTTCCACCACTAACATTGCTCACAGCACAAGCAGGCATCCCTTCTGAGACCATTATTATTGTCCTTGGGCTTCAGGATAAAAATAAATATGAGAGGAGCTAGATCTCTGAACTGCATTTGAAAGCATTTCGAAAGCTTTTGGTACCCCGAAAGACTGAACAAACGTTGCTTGTGCAGTTCCAAACTCTTTGTCATTGCTTTCTGTCAGGAAGAATGTGATACGGTTTTTATTTGTTTTTCTGCCCAGAAGAATTTGATTTGCTTTTTACTTCTTATCTGAAGAGTAAATCTCACACAGTAACATAAATAAATAAACAAACGGACAAAAAGACCAATCACCAAGGTTTTAAAAACATAGCTGTCGTGTTGTCTTTTTACTGAAGTTTCATCATATTTTGAGCTGACCAAACTACATCTCAAAGAATTGTGCTGGCATGCTGAAATATCATTCAACAACTGCATTCACAATTTGGGTTACGTTTGTATACTTTTTTTAAATTAATAGCTGTCTGTACAATTGTCTCAAGGGTGATGTTCGTTAAAAACAGCAAAAAGGGTTTTTTTTAAAGACAGCAAATGCATTTAAAACAAAGCTAGAACCATACAAAGTAGATACTTGTAGTAAAGACCCAGCTACTCAGCTAGGAAAGCCTGTCAGAACAAAAAAATATCTCCAACTGTTTCCAGAAAGTGCACATTCTGGGCGCCTGAAATATCTCGACAGAAATGCTCTTCTACAGAACAGGCAGCCACGCTAAAAAGCCCTGCTCCAAGCTACTGAGGAGTGGACTTCTAAGATCTTGCAGGGAAAACTTCCTTACAGACCACAGTTCTATTGTTTATCACCACTGTCTCTCCTTGAAATGGTCCCATGTCATTGTATCAGAAACTTCTAACATTTCTAACCTGCAATCTCGTGCAGAATCGACTAGCATGAAGAACACGAAGACACTTTAATCCAGAGTCTCTTGTGAGCAACAAGAGCTTGCCTGGGATTTGCACGGCGTCACTTATGTAGAGGGTTGCAGATTTTCAATCTATTCCGCTTCCATTGAAACTCTAGGGAAGCCCCAAAAATAGAATTGGTGTGGGGTTTTTTAAGTGCCCATCACACAGCCCCTGGTTGAGAAGCGGTACTATCTCTCCTTTGGTTATTCACACAGGAAATTATTTCTAAGGGTTTTTATTCACAATGCTGTAAGAATGCATGTGTTCGCTCATTTTTGAAATAATATCTGACACATTTAAAAGAGAGTCTTTAATGAAAAGCCATCAACGAGCCATACAACAAGCCATTTTCTACCCCGCTGCAAACGTGTTCTTGATTAAATCTGAAATACAGTCAGAATCCAGTCAGTTGTAAATGATATTATGTTCAACAAAATTAAGTTAAGATCTGGTCCTTAGCGTACCTTCTTGGTACTAATTAATGTGACCCACTTCCATGTTCCAGTTTTGATCTCTCTTGCTTTAAAATAGATAGATATATATTCACTGCCAGCAAAACATAAAGCTTTGGTCATCTGCAGGCCCTTTTTTCTTTCAGCCAGAACTTACTTCCAACACCTCACAAGTGGGCCCCATTGCCATTGTAAGAGAATAAGGAAGGTGTTCATGGTGAGTTCCTGCACCTCAGAAATAGCACTGGTCATCTGTTCTGTTAGTATGACCCCTCCATGCAGGGCCAGCCTAAGGCATTTTGATTCCTGAGGCAAAGGACAAGATTGTGCCCCTCAAAAATACTTCATGCACAAAAGCTGCCTTGACGAGCAGCTGAACCTTCCTTCAACACACTGGCTAGCTTAGAGAGTATGGGGCAGGCTATGTATATGGCATACACAGCTCTGTCCTACAACAGGTGGAAAGAAATGAGGGATTCAGAAGAGGCAGCTGGGGAGCTTTTGCCACCTGAGATGACTGCCTCACTCTGCCCAATGGTAGGGTTGGCCCTGCCTTCGAATACCTGCAAATCACCATTTCTGCTGAAGAAGATCTGGAAAGATCATTTGCCTTCCCATGTGCTTGTCCGTACACAAGTCCCTTCACCATGTTCACCCAGTTGTGTCAGGTAGCGTCAAGTATAATTGTTTCATTGTACATTGAAATGGAAATCTTTGCTGGCATAGTTCTAATCATCTTTCCTTGTTTTCGTCACTAACTTCACATTTGTTTAGTAAGTGCATATTATATTGTTGTAACCACCTTGTGGTGAAGTGCAGCTTTACCATGTGTATTCTTGACACCTACGCAACCCCTCTGGGCATCAGAGTTAAATCATGATTATTATATGCACATGGGGTGTATGGGGTGTTAGGGGGTGGCCTGTACCTCTGGTGAGGGACACGTCAAGCTCCTAGTTTGTCCACCTTTGGTCCATGTGAAACTGGAGCCCAATCTTTCCCCACACCTTGCCAGGGTGCTGTTACCAGCTCCCGGCTGGTTGCCCAGGGAAGTATAAAGACAAGGAAAAGTTTCTGTTTAGGGGAGCTTTTAATGTTTAACAGACTTTTGTATATTGATATTTTGTTGGAAGCCGCCCAGAGTGGTTAGGGAAGCCTGGCCAAATGGGAGGGTATAAATAATAATAATAATAATAATAATACAATAATAATAAATTATTTATGAATAATTTGTTGTTGTTGTTGTTGTTGTTGTTTCTTACAGTCCTTTTTTATTTCAAACTTTACAAAGGCTATAGAACCCAGCCTCTCGGATAATGGCGTTGTCCCGAGTGAATCTCCACCCCCTTCTCTGCCACTTCCTCATTCGTCATCACCTCCTCTACAGATGCTGCTAAATGCCCTCTGTCTTCAAGCTCTTTGCTCTCCTACTTTTAATGCTCACTGGGTTCTGGGAGATGGTGGGTCTGGAATGCTTTCTAGTGACAACACATCAGCCAGCTGCTGCTCCGGCTCTGCCTGCCCCTCATCTCCCATGATTTCCCAACTTCCCCTCCCATCTGCCTCTGAGCTGTGACCTCCTGCAAACTCCTGTTGTAAATCTATACTGTCTTCCTCTTCCTCCTCCCTGGAAGGGTCAGGGTCTCCACCACTCCTCCTCCTCTGCCCAGCCCCTGACGCACCTTCGTTTTACTTTGAAAGGAAAGGCATATTTGCCACCAAGTACCATTGTTCGGTCCCAGCTCCTGCCCACCTAACAGTTCGAAAGCACATCAAGTGCAAGTAGATAAATAGGTACTGCTCCAGAGGGAAGGTAAACGGCTTTTCTCTGCGCTGCTCTGGTTCACCAGAAGCGGCTTAGTCATGCTGGCCACATGACCCGGAAGCTGTCTGTGGACAAACGCCAGCTCCCTCGGCCAGTAAAGCGAGATGAGCACCGCAACCCCAGAGTCGTCTGTGACTGGACCTAACGGTCAGGGGTACCTTTACCTTTACCTTTACCATTATTTTGTTAGAAATGGCCAACATCTAATGGGTCCAGGTGCATCTAGCTTGGTAAGTCCAACAGAGAGAAAGAGTCCTCTGGCGCTTTCATCATACAAATTTGATTAATAGCCCTGTACTGAGAGCAATTTGGGGCATATTTGTAAAAAAAAATATATGTGAACACACAGCTGACCTCTCCAGCAGAATAGAAGAACTGAAGGTTAAAGCAAGGTTCTGAAACCATTTCCGTCCCTCTGTATTTTAATTTGTTTGTTTATTAACAGCCTATATATCTGTCAGCCAAGAATGGCATTCTCTGGACCATGTTCAAACAATAGAATGCTAAAATACAACCATCACAAGTGTACTCACACTGTTTATATAATTAAGCACAAACAATAGGTCCTCTCGCAGCAAAGAAACAGCGTTCAGTGCCTTGTGAAAATTATTCGAGCAGTTGCTTCACTGTCCTGCTCATGTTTGAATTTAATCATTCAAATGAGTTGTTTTATAATCCTTCTTCGGGTTCATTAGAAAATTACTGAATCCTCCTTTGGAAGATGTTAATGCCATTTCCTTTCCAACAGCATCTAAAGCTCTTTCCACACTCTTGGCTGTTCTCCAGTCGAAATTTTATCCCTGAATTTCATCCATCAAAATCTAGGCCTCTCAGAGGGGCAGCCCAAACCTTTACAACTATCCTTGTGGGGCAATGTACAAGTATGTTCAGTTGGGATCAAAGTAAGTTTGCGTGAGCCGTGGGGGTGGGGGTGGGGCTTATTTACTATTCGCTTTAAAAAGCAAACAAAACACCCAGCCACGCAATTGCTAATTGTTTGGCCCTCACACCCTCTAACTTTGCAAACAGATTGTGATATAACTGCTTCCCACTGGCATCAACAATGCCATGTATAAAAGCTTAGGTAACTAGACAGCGTTTCAGAGACAGTCTCAGAGAGGTGTTTAGCAAGCTTCTGCAGGGATTGCCCAGCCATAGAGACAGACTAAGCATCTGCCTGGGTGCCAAAACTCTGGGGCTGCCCAAGCAGGCTATGTAAACGTCTGCCACTGTCTGCATTTCTGGAGGAGGAGAGAAGAAGGAGCTGAGCAGTGTCTGGGTGAAATTCCCTGCAATCTAATGAACAAGGCGCTGTCTCCTCTCTGCTGTCTGCCCAGGTTAGTAGCCGCAACTAGAAAGGGGAATAAATGCAGACATTCAACACAAGAATGAGCTAGAAGCTAGGTGCAGGCTGGGAAGCCAGAGAGACAGAGCCATGCCTGGACTCTGCTTGAATCCAAGGCTGTGGCTATGGGGGAAAGCAAGACCCATTTGGGGTGTTGATGCTGTGAGCCCCTCCATCATAGGCTCGGGTGTATATGTGCAAGGTTCCTGGGCTCTTACCCAGGGTTCAGTTTCCTCAGAATGAGGGGCAACAGAGACTGTGGTGTCTTTATGATATATGGTTTATTTACACATATATGCAACCTGAATATACAGTGGAGGGGTTCACAGCATTAACAACCCAAGAGGGTCTTGCTTCTCTCTCTGGATTCCCAGCCTGCTTCCTCCTGCATCTATCTTCTCCACACCTTAACTCTGCTGGATCCAGGAATTAGAAGGGACTACAAAGCCCATAATGCAGTACAAATGTGAATGAATGTATATGCACATGCAAAAAGGCTTAAAGTTTTCCAGTACAATTCTTGCTTTAATAAACAACCATAATCTCTCAATATTTAGATTGTATGATCACAGTAATAAATCCATGTCTCCATAACTCTCTTTTTTTGTTATCAATTGCATATTGGAACTGCAGAACAAGGGAACTCAATGAATCTAAGGAAGCCAGCCACATGAATTTTCCACACTAAACTCTAATCCTTGATCAGATAAAAGGTTTCACAGCTGGGTAGCACAGCAAACTTAAAATGGGCATTTCCTGGAGGCAGCTAGACAATGTTAAATATACCTCTCAACATTTTAGAAGCATGGTATTAAAGAAGTCCTGGATGCACAGTATCATAATTTGAGAAATACATATTACCATGGACTTGTATAGTCTGAAATGTGCCAGAAAGGAAGAACATAGACGGTGCTCTTCTGAATCGACTATTTTTAGGAATGCTGTTGTTATCAGAAAGGAAAGGAAGAATGATAGGAATAGGCAGAAGCTGACTCAAGAAAAAAAGTCACAATGCATCAAAATGATCAGCATATCAAGTGAGGGGGAAAACCAGAAGCATTAAAGGACATAGAAAAATACTGGTGTGGTTTGTATACAGTAAAGTGAAGTCAAAATTACAGTGCAATCCTACAGATCTCTACTCAAAAGCAAGATCCATTGATGCAATAGGACCTACTCCCAGGTAAGAATGCCCTCGATTAAGGCTTTAGCAAAAAACCTCAGTTGCTGAATAAGCACCAGCATACTAGAGAAACTAAATAAGTGCAAGTAGCCAAGATCATTTAGCCTTAGTTGGCGCTACACAAAACGGTAGAAGAGGAGGATTAAACCAGACAGTGAAGTCTAATAAAGGAAAGCCAATTAAATCTGAGGTCAGCTTTTTATGAAGCAGCCCTGAAAACCACAGGCTAACATTGAAATGCCGAAGGTGTTGGTAGACTCAAGGAACAACTGTACAAGTGGACTCAAGGGCAGAAATAAGTGATAAGAGAGGAGAGAGAGAGAGAGAGAGAGAGAGAGAGAGAGAGAGAGAGAGAGAGAGAGAGAGAGAGAGAAGGCGCTAGATTTTGAAGCAAGTAAAGTGGTATTGTTAAACATATGTAGTTAAGCATTAAGTATAGTACAGCCCAGAGAGAAATTGGCTTGCAAAAGTGTTCCTAATATCCAGTGCTATTTTTCATGGGAGGTTGCACTCAAACAAGTGTTGTTGGGGGGTTGCTACATTCCCAATTATTCATACCCACCCTGAACTTCTGAATTCAATTTTTGGGTTCCACCTCACATGTCCCCATTGTCAGGGCTGTTGCCTGCAAAAGTGAAGTGAAAGGGACCAGGAATCATTGGAGAACACGCAGAACCTAAATACAGATAGGCTAATACACTTCATGTGAAAGGGTGGACTGGATGCCGGAATTAAGATTGCCGGAAGAAATATCAACAACCTCAGATATGCTGATGACACAACCTTGATGGCAGAAAGTGAGGAGGAATTAAAGAACCTTTTAATGAGGGTGAAAGAGGGGAGCGCAAAATATGGTCTGAAGCTCAACATTAAAAAAAACTAAGATCATGGCCACTGGTCCCATCACCTCCTGGCAAATAGAAGGGGAAGAAATGGAGGCAGTGAGAGATTTTACTTTCCTGGGCTCCTTGATCACTGCAGATGGTGACAGCAGTCACGAAATTAAAAGACGCCTGCTTCTTGGGAGAAAAGCAATGACAAACCTAGACAACATCTTAAAAAGCAGATATATCACCTTGCCAACAAAGGTCCGTATAGTTAAAGCTATGGTTTTCCCAGTAGTGATGTATGGAAGTGAGAGCTGGACCATTAAGACTGATCGCCAAAGAATTGATGCTTTTGAATTATGGTGCTGGAGGAGACTCTTGAGAGTCCCATGGACTGCAAGAAGATCAAACCTATCCATTCTGAAGGAAATCAGCCCTGAGTGCTCACTGGAAGGACAGATCGTGAAGCTGAGGCTACAATACTTTGGCCACCTCATGAGAAGAGATGACTCCCTGGAAAAGACCCTGATGTTGGGAAAGATGGAGGGCACAAGGAGAAGGGGACAACAGAGGATGAGATGGCTGGACAGTGTTCTCGAAGCTACCAACATGAGTTTGACCAAGGCAGTGCAAGACAGGAGTGCCTGGCGTGCTATGGTCCATGGGGGTCACGAAGAGTCGGACACGACTAAACGACTAAATAACAACAATACACTTAAAATTACTACTTCTTGTTAAAGAATTGTCTGTGAATGCTTTTCTGCATATATCCATAAATAAAAGGTTTAGGGTTTTTTGGAGGGAAAGGAGAAAAAAGAAAGCTGAACAGACAGAGATTGTGCCTCTGGATCCCATTACAGGTCTGTCAATTCCATTCTTTAGCTTGGTATATTGAAAGGCCATCTTTAGAAGGGAAAAAACCAGAACACCAGTACACCAGTATGAATGTACCCAAATCCCGCATTAAGATTTATAGCAGAAACCAGTGCTAGTTTACTCATTGCCATTGTTCGATGGGACTTACTCCCTCATAGGATTACAATTCTGATTTCTTTTTTCTTCTGCTTAAAATGTTTCCAGAATTCTAGCCCCTCCTCTTGGAGGGGAGGGCAAAAAGAAAGAGGACTGGCATGAACAGAGGGAAAGGTGGTGTATCAGGAGCTGTTCCACTAAAGCTCTAGTGTGCTTCTGTACGATTTGCAGCCAGCCCAGACGTCATATACTCATATAATTAGTGCAGATATCAAGACCCTGGGTCCAGCTGTCTAGCAAAGGCAACACATTGCAAGCGAGACAATTTTATCCAAGTGCTTTCTTATCAATATCAGACAAATGAGACTCCAGTTTCATCTCTTATTGCCAAATTATTTTCATTTACTGTCAACTCTAGTTTCAGTAAAAATAGACCCAGTGGCGTTTTGTCTCCTTCCTTCTTTATGCAGTACTCTAATTCCTCAGCTAATAAATGAGCAGATATTCATAGCGTACTTAAATGAAACAGAGCAAGGGTTTACATTTAAGTTTGGCACTCATACTTAACCCTAACAGGGTAATGTAACCTGCAAAAATATGTGGGTTTTGCTGCTCTGGCTCTGCCTTGTCAGCAACAAACGCAAAAACAATCCTGTGCACAATCTTGTGCTGGTTGAATTCTGGCATTGCAATCCTAAGAAAAAGAAGACATGCTGTGTATATTGAAGGAAAGTCAAGAGAATGGTTATTGAGTTTTCCGTAAAACAATATTATGAGCTTGTTCCATATTTTGGGGGGGGCTTCAGCTTTTACCCAAATGCTTACAAAGACATCTTATGCAAGAATCTCACCTATATAAGTACCAATAGCATGCAACACAAGAAATCGTGCAAGGGCACACCGATCAGTTTGCAAGCACAGGAGAGCGGATGATTCTTGCATAAGGAGAAAAGGGGATGTTACAAGGGAGAGTGAAAAGGCAGGAGATAAACAGCCAAGAACAAGCTGACACAGGTTGCATCTACACAGCTATGAAAAGCGCTCTGAAAATGCTCTGAGAAAAGGAGTTTTAAACCTCACAATGGAAAATGTCAGAGATTTCTGATTTCAGCTCTGGTGTCACAGTGTTATAATGCATTTAAAATGCTTTATTTTTTGCTAATGTAGCCGAACAATTAGCTCTAGTTCTGTAAACAGAAGGCTATTTCTTTATTTTGAATATATATAGACCATTCTCCAGGAAAAAATGGTTTATAGGTATATGCGCAAACAACCCATAATACAACTTGCAATCCAAGTTAAAAACATTACAGCACAAAATTTCCCTATGGCCAACATGAACTAGCATGGAAATTGCTTTGCCCACAAAATTACTTTGCTGGATCAAGGCTTTCACCTTCATGAACTGCTTTTGGGTTTCCCACAGGTATTCTGTTAGGTAGCTGTGAGAAGCAGGATGCTGGACTGATGATCTGATTTAGCGGCATTCTGCATATGTTAGCATGTAAGTAATTTAAGTCCCCATCTCTTGGTATGATTTTGATGGCAGTGTTCTTTCACCCTAGAGGGAAAATAGTTTTTATCGAAATAATTGTCAGGTTTCTTTCATTGTGGCAGGGGAATCTTCTGCATGTGTTTTGCTGTATGAATTTAGAATTGAACCATAATAAGAAACTACTCTATGTAGGGTGTGATTCATCTCACAATCCAACTACATTCAGGGATTTGTTTAATTCTGAACACACACTGGAAGATAACTATGAATTACAGTTTAGGACAGTTAGATAGGCTTGGCTTTGACTCCATTCCATTTATTTATAGAAATGTGGTCCATACATCAGGCCAGTATCCACAGGAATGAGCTGTAGATGGAGGATGTTTCTGCACGAGGCCTTACCGTCTTTTTATTCAACTCACATCTTCAGAGAGAAACTTAATGCCTCAGTTACAGAGTTTATAAATCAGTGAGATCCATTCTTCATTCATTTTGTATAGGGTGTGCTTGCAAATTTATATTTTCCTTTTTTTAAAAAAAGGGAAAGACAGGTATTCATCATTAAGGGCTCTATATACTCACATTATAAATCAGAGTATCACATCTGATTTGCATATTTTGGGACAGTCCGCAGAGTCTAAAACACATCAACATGATGTATGAAATGTGTGTGACCCAGCACGTTAACAGATTTCCAGTAGCAGTTTACGTCATCATGCTGACATTTCTCAAACTGCTGATCAGGGATAGAAAAAGTATGTATGCCAAAACCATCTTGTGTGGATATGCATTTGCTAGCATTCATAACCCACCCCCCTATTTATATGCAAAGGTTACGCAACAGGAAAGACACCATAAGTAACAAAAGAGAGTAAATTTAAAAAACAAAATTAAGAGTTGATGGTACCATGCAGGATAGATAAAAAGGTAAAGGGACCCCTGACTGTTAGGTCTAGTTGCGGACGACTCTGGGGTTATGGTGCTCATCTCGCTTTACTGGCCGAGGGAGCCGGCATACAGCTTCCAGGTCATGTGGCCAGCATGACTAAGTAGCTTCTGGCAAACCAGAGCAACACACGGAAATGCCGTTTACCTTCCTGCTGGAGTGATACCTATTTATCTGCTTGCACTTTGACGTGCTTTTGAACTGCTAGGTTGGCAGGAGCTGAGACCGAACAACGGGAGCTCACCCTGTCGCGGGGATTTGAACTGCCGACCTTCCGATCGGCAAGCCCTAGGCTCTGTGGTTTAACCCACAGTGCCACCCGCATCCCTTTGCAGGACAGATAGCATGGAGCAATTAAATGCTACCATTTCCATGAATGAAACCACCACACATTAGGATTTATAGAAACAAGGCAGGCAAAGGGCTTCTTGTGATTCTCCTCTGAAGCACATAGCTGATGCTTCCTGTGTGTACAGGAGTTATAGGTCAATGTTGTGGCAGTTTATGGCAAACTGCTATCTGCCACTGAACACCACTAACTAGGAAAGGGGAACTGACCTTATTCACACTCCCTGAACATGGGCCAGAACATGGTAATCGTTTTCACTTGTCTCTGAATTTTGCAATACAGTACTTGTGTAATTTAGGTTAAATTACAGGCATATGAATTTTTTCTGAAAAATTACACACAAAACAATGCATTTTTTTCATACTGTACTTTTTTATTTAAAAAATTACAGATTGATGCAGAAATGGGATAGAAGAGACATATAAATGTATACATGCAAAACTGATTGGAAGAACAATGATCTGTCCACAACTACCAGAGGTGGTGGTAGAAACAACAGCACTGGTATTTATCAACACATAAGTACATTATGTTATGTATTCAGTGGTCTGTGTTTGCCTGAGCTTGAGTCTGGACTAAGGATTCTGAGTCCCTGAGTTCTGATTCGATACATGATATCCAGTCACAGAACATTTCAGGATTTGGGCCTCTGCCATTGGCCCTTAAACTCTGAGTTATGATTTGCAGCTTGGAAGTTTAGACAGCCAATCACGTTGGGAGTGGGAGTGGCCCAGGCCTTCAGAAATGTATATAAGCAGTTGCTTTGCCCCTGTTGTCTACTTCTGTTAGTTCAATAAAGGTTCTTGCTGTTATCACTGTGTCTTGCCTTGTGGGAACCCCACCTACACTTCACATAACTTCTGGCAGAGTAGCATCACCTAATATTGCTGTTGCTTCTGATGCAACCTACTGGCCAAAAACAGTGATCTGCTGTGAACCACTACACTGGGCAGGTGAGAATGGGCAGCTAAGGTACCCAATTAGGAGGGACTCTGCTGAAACCTTGTTGCTTAAGTTAACTAACCCTTGGCTTGTATGTCAGTGCACAGAGGAACACATTAGTGGGAGAAGTATTGTTACAACTTCTTGCTTGGCTGAAACGCCATCCTTGTTAAACGTTAATTGGTGGTGAGAGTTCTGTACTGAAAACATTCTTCAAATGAGTAGTGGCTGTTTCTACTCCTAATTCTGTTTCATTAAATCTTCCGGAGCTCTTTAAATCATTCTGAGAGTTAACAACTTTGCCTAATTGATCAGTGAAAATTGGGTATGGAATTACAAATAATTGCCAAACAATTACCCAGACATAAGTGTATTAATTTGGGAGAACATGCTCAACATAAATGCTTCAGTTTTTCAACAGCACCCAAGAGAGAAGATGCGCATATATATATATATATATATATATATATATATATATATATATATACTCAACATTTGTTTCTGTTGTGATATACATGCTATAATGTGTGATATATATGTGTGTGTGATATATATGTGTTATATATAGAGAGAGTTATAGGCTCAGGCAACCCCCTAAACCCTAGAAATAAACGATAGGATTTTGATTATTTGGGATGTGAAGGGAGAAATACAAGCTGCAGAGGAATTCCTGGGCTAGCCTAAGCAAAACGACCTGGAACAATATAGGGCCATTGAGGGTCATTGGCAAACCAAGAGAACGGTCCTTTCCCCTTGCCCTGAGGTGGGAACAGAGACTGGGTTTGGAAGGTTGCCATGGTAACTGGGTGTGAGGTGACCGGAAAATAGAGTTTTTGGGAGCAAGGGGTTCTGGGAGGAAGAAGGAAGAAGAAGGGCTGGGATCCATCTTTGGGCAGGCTGGCTGCAGGCTGGCTGGGAGAGATGCGTTGGACTCCAGGGCTACATTGCCGTGGGGTACGAGCACCTCTTGAAATGACCATTCGGTAAGATTTAGACTCCCTACATGCAGATTGAAAGTGTAAATAGGTGAATAAACCCTATTTCTTAAAGCTACGATAGTCTCCGCTGTGTCTCAATTCTACAATGGAACACAGACCCTGGGCAGGTTTCTGGAACCCCATGGGCTTTTGCCACCACTTGGCAGAGAGAGGGAGAGGCACCCAACTTTTGTTACAATATATAGCATGCAACACACATAGAACAAGGATGTTGAAAATAATAAGGCTAGAGGAGAACTAATACAGTCACTTAAAATCCAGGCATCTCGACTTGAGGTTCTCGTTCTTAAAGGGGGCGGGGGATATTCTAATGCCAAGTCAAGTCAAAGTCGTGTAATGATTTCAGAAGAAAGTTTCACCAAAGACCCCTTTTTCAAGATAACCGATCACCTGTGCTTTACAACATAGACTTCTTCAAGGACAGATAGGTCAACAGACAGGGAATTCCCAATTGCTTCAGCTCCAAATAAAATACTATGTCTGTGTGCAATAGATCATTGAGGGCAGTGAAGAAACCTTAGAGCAACTCCTCATTGTGACTCTATGAGGAATGCAAATAAAGTTATTTATTGTTATATGTTCCTAAATATTGTTAAGAATAGTATCCCGGTGTTCTTATTTTTATTATTATTTTATAGTTTATTGTGACTAATATCACTCTATCTCCTTGGAGTCAGTGCAGGCTCCCTGATTCCACAGGAGCCAATTTACTGTTTCCATCCACGGTAATCATGCTTACAGTCCACCCACCCATTCCAATGCTGACAGAGTAAGAAAGTGTTCTGTAGAATAAAAATAACACGGTTATCTTTCATTGTGTCAGAAGTGGAAATACTTCCATCAACCCTTCTAAGCGTGGATTGTGGGGAGGGTTGCGTAATTCACTTCTCTAGAAGAGATATTTCAGTTTCTTCATCCATCCAATAGGCCACTTGGAGCCATTTTGATTATAAGAAAACAACTAATAAACGTCATTATTCTTTTATTTTACACCCCCCTCCAACCACAACACATCAAGCAACAATTATAAAATGATTAAAATCAATAGAGGAAATTGTGATTCTTTAAAGTGAATAGTAAACATGCAGCAACATACTGTTGGTGCAAGGAAAACAAAAAGTATAAAAAAGGAGAATTCATAGATGCCAATATCTAGATTTGGGGCAAGTACTCTTTGGTGAGAAAATCCCAGCAGAGATTTAAAATCACAAAACATGCATCACAGTAAAGTGTGGACATATAGGCTGTTAGACCTATATGCTCTTTATAGTGAGTTTCAAAGTTTCCCTCTTTCACCAGCATAGAAAAAAAAGAACACGTTTGGTAAGTTAAAAATGGTTTACATTCAAACTCTCCAAAGATCAGATCCATGTGCTTTCCCATACATACAGCATTAATAAAAGGTTGCGCTGGCAGTAAAACTTGGTTTAGTTACAGTGGTGAACGTTCCTAAATTACTGTATCAGTATAGAAAGTCAAGTGTGGCTTGTGAAAGTCATGTGGCTAAGCTGGAGCAACCAGTTTAGCTGAGCTTCTCATGAAGACTGAAGGGAGACAAAGGCTTGATTATCTAGTCCATCCCATGGTGAGCTAAGCCTGGAAGGACAGGTAACTCTATGGTCTTAACCCCTTCATGCAATAATTAGACTTAAGCATGTTGGTTATATGAGGCTGGTTATCCCACACATACGTGTGCAGAAGTGCAAGTATGTTATTCATTGGGGGGAAAATAATTTCTCTGTAGCCACCCAGTGCAGAGAAAGCCACCTTGAGAGAGCTCTTGCATCTGCCAGAGGCTGTCAATGATCTGTTCCCATCTCCAGTCCTCCTTGACCAACTCACGGCAGAATATAAACAAAGCTGCGTCAGAAATTGTCTGGCATGGAGATGAGCATTGCCCTCACTCTTGCTGGTACAGAAACAGCCAAATGAACAGCAGTAGTAGCAGCAGCCACTATTGGGATTCTAAGCATTCTGAAGAGCACATCTGGGAGCCTTCGTTGCCGCCTGGAGGAAACCAAAATAGCTGGCAGATAGGGACTCAGAACTGTGAGTGATACAACATCAAAGCTCTGGGGAGTGGAAGAGGGCACTGAGAGGGGAAATAGAGACTGTTTAAGATGTGATTAGACTGGAAGGAAAATCAACACTGTTGGAAACTGGGGGTCCCGGTGATTAGAAGAGTGCAGGACTTCTTGAAGAAAGTGAGAAAGCGATTGCCAGGTCTCCTCTAAAATATGGAGTCAAGCTTGGGGCTCTGAATGAACCTAAACTGCTGCTATTCACTGTCCACCTTCTAAAAGAAAGACTCTGTGTCAGCAGCCCCAAAATGCTATGAAGGAATGAATGCAACTTTTACATGTTCCCATCAGTGGGACCAGATAGAAGAGTGGATTCAGGTGTACACCTGCGGCTATACAGATGGTTATGTGGCTTCTACTTCCACATTCCCCTTGTTGGGCTGCATCAGAATTCTGTAATTTTCAGTTCCCGCATTATCTGTATTATATTTGTGAGCATCTAGGGGTGGGTGGGACTACTTTTGCAGATGACTAGCCCACCTAGAATAAGATCTCCATTGGCCGAGCTCATTTGTTCTTCCTTCAGAACAACAGGTAGGGAAAACAACACTCTAGAGATGGTGGGTGAAAATCCTGACACATTAATTAGCCTCGTTTTCATAAGCCCATGCTCAAATTCAAGAGAGAAATTCAAGTGCAGTCAGTAGCATCTATCAAGAGACGACACAGCGTATTTTGTGAATAGAGTAAGCTATATTCTCCCCCTTTTAAATGGAAAAAGGGTGTTTAATGAAAAGCAGCTTTCCTCGACCTGATGCCTTCCACATGTTTTGGATTACAATCCCATCATTCCCAGCCAGGTTGCGGAGAGGCAAATATAAAGCAAAAGCTCACACATGCAAGTTACATAAGACAACAGAAATTAAATTGGCAGTGAATGGCAGCCAGCCTTTAACGTGCAGAAGGAGACAGATTATATGAGCAAACCAGTCCAGGTTCTGAACAGCTGATTGACAGCAGTCAGCAAGTGGGATTATGAGTGAGCATCGCTGGCTCCTGGGTTGTGATCCTGCATCACTCACATTGGAGCATAGCTAGGAGAAGCTTGTCTCTGTACATGGGAAGCCCTACCTCACCTAGTTTAGTTTAGCTTTGTTGTATTTTCCATTTTCCACTGTTTTCTTCTTTTTGTAAACTCCCCTCGGAATCCTAATTGCATGGCTGTATAAAATATGTACAATAAAAACATATAATAAATAGTTCCAGTCCAGATACGAGTTGGGCCACTGGCCTGATCCTGCGGAGCTAGTTTTATGTTCTTACAAGTTGGTCCCCGTTGGTGGTCATCACAATGAAATTTCCTTTTTGGTAGGCATGATTCCCTGAGGGAGTGATCTAACGCCTGAAAATCTCATCCTGTTTGAATTTAAAATGTAAAAGTTGTATGTAAAAAAAAGAAAAAGATAACGTGATTCTCCCATCGCAAACAATTTCCAAAAAACAGCAACTGAAGTCTGAATGACGGATAAACAAATTCAGAACTAAATGCCAATGTGCATTTCATGAAAGCGGGAAGTGGCGGCGGCAGTGGCGGCAGGCAAAGCTGTGATGGAGCGGGCAGGCAAGTGGCGGCAGTGGCAGGGGGAGGTTGGTGGCAGGGGGCCCAAACAGGCAAACGGTAGCAGGATGGTGTGGGAGGATGTGGGGCATGGTGCGTAGAATCATAGAATCGTAGAGTTGGAAGAGACCACGAGGGCCATCCAGTCCAACCCCCTGCTGAGCAGGAAACACCATCAAAGCATTCTTGACATATGCCTGTCAAGCCTATGCTTAAAGACCTCCAAAGAAGGAGACTCCACCACACTCCTTGGTAGCAAATTCCACTGCCGAACAGCTCTTACTGTCAGGAAGTTCTTCCTAATGGTTAGGTGGAATCTTCTTTCTTGTAGTTTGAATCCATTGCTCCGCTTCTCTGGAGCAGCAGAAAACAACCTTTCTCCCTCCTCTATATGACATCTTTTTATATATTTGAACATGGCATTCATATCACCCCTTAACCTTCTCTTCTCCAGGCTAAACATACCCAGCTCCCTAAGCCGTTCCTCATAAGGCATCGTTTCCAGGCCTTTGACCATTTTGGTTGCCCTCTTCTGGACACGTTCAAGCTTGTCTGTATCCTTCTTGAACTGTGGTGCTCAGAACTGGACACAGTATTCCAGGTGAGGTCTCACCAGAGCAGAATACAGTGGTACTATTACTTCCCTTGATCTAGATGCTATACTCCTATTGATGCAGCCCAGAATTGCATTGGCTTTTTTAGCTGCTGCATCACACTGCTGACTCATGTCTAGTTTGTGGTCTACCAAGACTCCTAGATCCTTTTCACATGTACTGCTCATTTTTTTCCTAGAAATAAAGCAGTGTGTGTAAAAAACAACAACGCCCATATACCATGTGCCTCATTCCCAAGAGGAAACACAAACCCTGGGTGAGCTTCTGGAACCCCCTGGAATCTTGCACTGCATGGAGATTGAAGTTGCGTGTAATAATATGCATTAAGCAGCTTTCATTCTATGGGTAGCTATTTCTACGTGGGTTATCAGAGGAGGGGTGTGCTGAGCAATAGGGAGGTTTTTGATATAGTGCCATGTCAAAATCTCAACTCTCATTACAATACTAATTTCTTGCCTTTCATAGAAGAGAATCTGCTCACATATCCCTGGGATATCTCTCTGACTTTGGAAGTGTATAATGAGATAACCATGAGGAAATTTCTTTTCTAAACTAGTCCAATTTCTACAAAGACAAAAAGAAAGAGAGCCTAAAATAGATTTTTAAATAAAGAAGCTGTCTATTTCCCACTCTCACAAAATAAAATCTTTCCCCTAACCTACCTTCATGAATTGGCACTGAGCAAGTCACAAGCTCTTCTCTTACAATAGCCATAACCTCACAGGACCCAAATAATTTCCAGCAAAATTGCCTGTACATCCCAGAGGAACAGCCCACTGCCAAATGCTGAATAACTGGGCATGTGAAGTGACAAAGCTGCAAATCGGATCTCCATATCCTTTTTCCCAGAGGCTGTTTCTATGGGAGACAAGTAATTCTGATACTTTCTGGGGGGAAAGCAAACTTTCTGCGCTGCTGGGATTTTATAATAGTTTATTTTTTTTATATAAAAAAAACATTATTACTTATATGCAGTCCATCCGACTGGGTTTTTAAGACCAGATATTTTGATTTCTTTGCTAATAATTGTTGTAGTGTGGAATGGTATGCCGTCTTGTCTGTATTCTAATTAATTCAAGAGGGTTCTGGAAGCTTCTCTGTGTGAAAGAAACAAGCAGAAGGTTCATAATGTTTGGGTTACTCCTTCAGAGAAGCTGATTGCAGCTGGCTTAAACTGGTTCTCTTGTCTCTTTCAGTTAAGGTCATGCTGACAATTAAAGTAAGGCCAGAAGGAGCCTGGGTTTCATTTTCCCTTTCTATCTCTTTTCCTTCTGGTGCGGTGCTCTGTACATTGTTGTTACGTTTTAGACTTATTATAAGTTATTGTAAGTTTAAGTTAAGTCTGCTGCAACTGGATTTCTTATGGACTGTGCCAATCCTGAATGTATTGGATTTGTGACCATTATGCACATTTGCCTTCAGTAGCAGTAAAGCTCTGCCGGATGAAATATTAATTGCCTCTGGTCTATTTTTTTGGGGGGGGGGAATCCTGCAACGTGTTTTAAGTTTGTACTCTGCTAACTATATGCTGGAAATCTGCTCTGGATCAATATTGAGTAGAATTCCATGACAAGGACATTCACATCCGTCTAAAACAACAACCCCCCAAGCCTGCATTATGAGCAAATTCTCATCAGAGACTTTTATTTTAGAATTGGGGGGAGATTGGGGTTGGAAGGGGGCCTGGGAGAAGGACTGGAACAACCACACCCTGCGTACATTTATGAAAATTCAGTATTCAATGACATGCTAATACGGACACCAAGGAGCAGCGTAGTGTACGATTTCTTAAGTCATGGCAAAAAAGAATAAGAGATATATCACCCATTCCTTGCTTTTCCATTTGATGGATGCCCAGTTCAGAAATATACTGACAGCTCTGGACTCACATCGGTACTGTACCTGACAAATTTATTATTTCTGCTTTCAGAGCTGTCAAGAGAACATATCTTGATAGCGAACATAGATAAGCCTGACGCAATATTATGGCAGTATTTTACAATACAATTGGAGGAAACACCGTACCATCCGTGTTTTCTGCAGCACATGCAGAAAGTGTGTAAGTAGGCGCATCTTTGGACACGGAAAGGTTTCCTTGCACATTTTACAACCTCAGTGTTACATCACGGTTTTCTGCAGCAAATGTGAAATATGATGTACTGCCTCTGGTGTTCATTCGTCTTCCCACAGTCTTGTTTGCCTGGTGACAACTGCACCCTCCTGCTCTCTCTTTTCCCCTGGCTGCCAGCTTATGGAAAGAAGTAGTTTAAATGGATGCAAAAGATCCAGTGTTTCCCAGACTTGGGTCTCCAGCTGTTTTTGGACTACAGCTCCCATCATGCCTAGCTAGCAAGAACAGTGGTCAAGGATGATGGGAATTGTAGTCCAAAAGCAGCTGGAGAGCCGAGTTCAGGAAACACTGCAATAGACCAAGGCAATCTGGGGCCCTCCAGATGGACTTCAACTTCCACCATCCCCAACCAGCATGAGCAATGGTCAGGAATGATGGGAGCAGCAGTTCACATCATCTGGAGGCCACCACGTTGACATCAGAGCTTTCTATCTTTGAACAAAGGAAAGCCAGCATTAGCAAGGAGGAAACCTCACTATGCTGGAGAACATCAGGACTTTTTTTTAAGTGGGAACTCACAGGAACTCAGTTCCTGCACCTCTCAAGTGGGCGCCATTGCCATTCTAAGAGAACGGGAGAGGTGTTCATGGTGAGTTCTGGCACTTCTTTTTCTGGAAATACAGCACTGGAGAACATTATATGGCTCCGGGCGACTTGCTTGAGGGTTAAGGGGGACATCACCCTTGACATTTGGCCATGCTGGCTGAAGCAGATGGAAGTTGTAGTCTACAGACTACAACATCTGGAGGCATCACCTTGGCCACTTCTGTTCTAGCAACTTAAAGGAACAGGAAGAGGAGAAGCTCTTAGTATCTCAGGTCAGCAAGCAAACTTGAACCAGAATCCTTCCTTATGAGTATTTATAACTCACCTTTCCACATTCTCTTAAGGCACATTAGATCACTTCAATGCAACGTAATATATTAAAGTAACAAAGCAAAGAGAGCTGTGAATTCTAGAGGTTTATACTCAGCAGCACAGAGCCGAAGCATCTCCCTCCATCTAACTAAATACCTTCCAAAACAAGTGCATCTAAAGGCCAGGTAGGGAGAACATTGATGGTCTCTGGGGGAGATCATTCCACTAAGGTGGGTCAACCATTCAGAATGCATGGCTGTTGCATTGTGGAAGGAGAGGAAAGGTGAAGCAGGCAGCCCCCCAAAAATAACAACTATTCTTCTGCCTAAGGTTACTGTTTCCTTGGGGGGAAACTGCCCTCCAGCTGGCCCTCTTGCCTTGGGAATAGCTATCTCATTGTTTGCCTCAAAGAGCAGCGTCTCAAGACATCTGGAATACCAGTGACAAAACAGTGTCCAGCCCACATCTACATTAGACTATTTCATTATGCATATTATGTTACATCCCATCCTTCATATAAATACCAGGACAGGTTACAACAATATTTAAACGACCAACAATGAAATTTTAAAAAGGATTACATGTACAATAAAACCAATAAAACAATCAACAAGAGCACAAGATCAAGAGCACAAATCAGTAGTAAATCCAATCATAATCATTTCATACTTGTTGCAGCAGTGACTAATCATTGTTTACCAGCTAAACAAGTACTGTAGATCTTAGCCTGCCACTGAGGTGTTAATAAAGCTGGCAACTGGCACGCCTCTTACAGAAGGGCATTCCAAATCAGGGTACCACCACAGATAAGGCCCTATCGCATATCCTTTCCAAATGTACTTTGCCTAACAGTGGGAAAACAAGATGGAGCCTGTGTTCTAAGGGCACAGGCTGGCTGATACAGGGAGAGGATATTTTGGTCCCAATTCATTTAGGGATAATTGTTTTACCCAATCTGATCTCATTATTACTGAAAGGTTAGCTACACTATTTATTTTAACTCCTTTTTATACCTTGGAAAAAATGTTTTCTCTTCCTCAGTATGGGTGAAAATGCCAACAAATACATATTTTCATCCCAAGGTGAACGTGGCGTGAACTGCCACCTATATCCAGAATACACAAAAAGTAAAATAACATGTATAACAATGCAGAGTCTGACAGCAACAGAGCAAGCGAAGCCCTATCCTAACAAAGTGAAGAGAAACCTTCTTTGATATTATATCAAACTTTCAAGGGGTGGAAGGGTTGTTGTTTTTTTGTAGAAGAAAATGTTCTCAGTTTAGATCACTCAAGCGTTGCATATGATTCATGCTTAGAAAGGAGACTACTAAGAGAGAGAAACAAAGGAATCAATCAAGATATCTTAATAATATGTCATTGTAACCATCGATGGGACACTCCAGATTTTGCTAAGAGATTGCAAGAAGAGAAAATTATTCCACATATATTAACTAGGATTTAATACAGATATGGACTGGGTTTCCCCCCCCCCTATTTATTCTGACTACAGTGCTGTGTATACTTACCTGAGAATAAGCACTACACAGTATTCTGTGCTTGATTACCTGGGAATAAACACTAATAAACAGCTGATTCCCTGGTTGTCTGCTGGAGTTAACATGGGTTATCAGCTGTCTGGCTCTGAAGTGCCTTCTCTGATTGCATGAAGCTTGGATGGCCCCGTGGTTTTGTCTGGGGCTGAGGGTGATGAAACAATTGCTGAGACAGCTAGAACATTGGTGGCGAAAAATTCATTCCAAATCAGACTGAACATGGGTTAGAGCTCAATGTCAAGCCAACAAACAGCAATAGGGATGGCAAAGAAGACCTTATTTGTCGCTTCTATTGCATCTGCAGAAAAAAGTTCCAGTGCACTCTTTCAGGTGGTCTGTAGTCTAACAGAACTGCCTTCGTCATTGAGGGCCAGTAAGGACTCCAACTCCCATCCCACCAACCTCCTAGTTAGGCCTAGGGAACTGCCAGTTTCTAAAATATTCAGCTTCATTCTCCACATTTACTTTAGGCATGCCCAAGGGATTAGTTCCACCACTCCTTGTTAAGTATAATTGATTAATTGCACACTGAAATGGAAAATGCTTGTGTGTATTTGTGCTAAGGGTTTAACATTGAACATCAAAGTATACTAAAGCTAAAGAGAGCTCTATGAGCTTCTACCTTGGCTAATAATTAACTGTTGATGTTCTCTGCTCTTTCATGTGAGTGTTTAACCTTAGATCACGTAAGGTACATAGTACCACCCATTTTGAAGGGAGTTGTCCTTGCTCTTTTGTTTCCGGGCACAGTGGGAGAAAGATGTACAAATGAGAAAACAGCTCCAGGCTGGTGGAGGCTGTAAGAAGAGAAGGAGAGAGACCTTTGATTCTAGGTCTGTTTGGAATTATATTATATTCCTAAGAAGATGCTGAAGCTATGCTTGGGCAAATGGATGTCTGAGAGAACTGTTTGGATGTACAGTATCATTGATTGCTTTTGTCTCTGTTTTGAAGAAGTTCTGGTTAGTAAAGCTTTGAATCATATTTATGGGTCTGGACAATCTTTATTCCAAAAGGAGTCCATTATTCTGCATCCTATTCTGCATTCCAGCTGCACAATATTAATATCTGCAATACCCCCTTGGAACAGAGACCTTTATACTGACAGTGCCAGCTCACAAGATGCCTTTGAAAGTCCCCTCACTTCTGAAGGAGGTTTAACGCACAGGAAACTGACACAGCAGTTAAAAAAAAACCTCGCATCCAAATACCCCTTAGGTGCATGGAACTAGGCATGTGCTTCTATAGATTCAGGATGCAATGGGGCTGTCCAGGAGTTCTGCCCATGCACACACCATAAATGCAGGGAAAGTGAGACCATAACCACTGACCATGCCTTGGTAGAACATGTATGGGTTTTTTTTGTGTGTGTCCATCCTATTAATCCACACTCCCATCATATACCTTAAAAACGACCACTTCCTAAACTTCACCTCATTGTAGCAACATGGTAAATACCGTATAGACATGAAACAGACCCAAAAGTGAAACAAACTTTAAACAAGAACCAAAGGGATCTTGCAGGAAAATATATTAATGTAAATTAAAATGTTCCTATTTCAGATGTTATGCATGGAACTTGGTATAATACTAAGCAATATAGGGGTCATTTTCACCTAGTTCCTATTTAAATCATGGGTTCAGTTCCGCTCGTTCCCTCTCCACCCCAATCAGGAGAATAAGGTTGGTTTCTGGACTGAAGTGTTCTCTCAGGTCCAGCTGTTCTCACTCTGCTCCTTATTGACCTGATAGAGGTTCACCCATAAGTGGGGAATTCTTTCGGTGCAATTCTGGAGTCAATAAAATAAAATTAAAGCTAGGATTTAAAAACAAGAATGTGATGGTTCATACCAGCTGAGCAGCCTCAACCACTGAAGCTCAGAAGTACTTAGATTCTGAAAACTGCAATAATACTTGCTGGAAAGCATTCTGTATTAAGACTATTATTCATAAGAATACAGGACATTTTTAAGAAGGACAGTTTGACCTGGGAATCTAATAGCTATGAGGAATTCAGAGACTCTCTCCATAACATTCTATTCCTGCATGAAACTCAGGGTCAAACTACACACAGAGTGTTGTGTCCTTAAAAGTAAAAAGCACCCTTATTTTATAGAGAAGAGTTATGATCTGGATAGAGTTAAAATGGAATGCGCAAAAGTTTTGAGGAACCCCTAATTCTGCACCAAGAAAAAGTGATTCAAATTCCGCTTTCAGAGTAACTAATGAAGATAGTTTATTGTGTAAATGTGGTCATTTTGCATCTCTGTTCCTAAAATGCATTGCTAAGCATGAACTCACTATTTTAGTTTTGTGGTATCTTTGTTTTGCAGAGGGTATGATGCCAAAGAAATATGAAAAAGTTTCATTTAAAATATAAAGGTACAGGTAAGTTAAAGGACCCCTGGACGGTTAGGTACAGTCAAAGGCACTCATCTCGCTTCTGGCCGAGGCAGCTGGTGTTTGTCCACAGACAGCTTTCCGGGTCATGTGGCCAGCATGACTAAACCGCTTCTGGCACAAAAGAACACCGTGATGGAAACCAGAACGCACAGAAACACCATTTACCTTCCCGCCACAGCAGTACCTATTTATCTACTTGCACTGGCATGCTTTCGAACTTCTAAGTTGGCAGGAGCTGGAACAGAGCAATGGGAGCTCACTCTGTCGTGGGGTTTTGAACCACCGACTTTCCAATCGCCAAGCCCAAGAGGCTCAGTGGTTGAGACCACAGCACCACCTGCATCCCTATCTTTTTAAAATATACACTTTATGCAAGTAAAGTTCAATCATATCAGAACCACTAGATTCTAAATATTCATTCATTTCAAATTGATACCTTCTCCATCCCTTGCATATATATATTGCCTTCTTCTAAATCTAGAGCCATTTCCAAATCTGTACACACTATGGAAAAAAGATGATAGGTGGAAGTGTTAGAAATGTGCTATAGACAGAGCACTTCCGTTTACAGAAAATGAATATCACAGAAAGGTTTGAGGAAATTGAATCACACATGGCTATCAAACAATTTTAAAGCCAGATACAAGTTTGACAGCATGGCTATCAAACAATTTAGAAACCAGATACAAACTGCATTACTGTCTTTCATACATGTACATTAATACTAGGACAGGAAATCTCCGAAGCCCTTTCTGTGGTAAATGTGATATTGCTCATAATCGTAATTGACCATGGCTGAATTTCCCCCACTGCTGCATTTTGGTGTATTTATAGATTCCCATGCTGAAGTTCTTATTTAAAGCCTCTGTACACAGCCAGAGAAAAGTCTTAAGATTTATTGCCAGGTACTTGTTTTAATGGTTTCTTTGCCTCATTATAGGTGGCTCAAATGGGAATGTGATGAGTTGGAGACAGAGGTAATAGCCAAATATACCTTCAGCTTGATATAATTTCCTCTCATAAAAAATGAGAACATCTCAATCACTTTCAGGTTTTATCACTTCTGTAATGAGTGAGATTGTTTTAGTGGCCACTATAGCACACCTTGCCCCCCACCCCCTACAAATGAAGTTGTTCACGTTCAGAAATATGCCTGGTAATAGAATTGTTCCCAGAAAGGTTTTAGCCTTGCCTTAATAAAATGGGCTCGTGATAGTCTCATAAATCACAGCAGCGACAAGAGGGAACTAAATAACTTTCTGTGTTGCTTGTTCTGCCTCAGAAGAGATGCAAGCCAAGCAGGAAGGCTGAGATATGCTCTTCTTTAGTCAGCATGAAGGTTGAGGTAAATTCTTTCCCACTCCATGGAGCTAAATCTGGTGCCTTTCCTTGTAATAATTTCCAGAGGGTAGGATTTGGGCAATGTTCTTTTGAAGGGTGAACACTGCTTATTGTGAAGAGAGAAATCCTAAATATTCTCTGTCAAGAGTGGGAAATGTTTGCTTCTTTTTCTTTTTTAGCCTGAGGGCCACATTCTCTTCTACCCAAGCTTTCAGGGGCCACATAGTGGTGGTGGGTGGGTCCACCAGCAAAAGCGGGCAGGGCAATTAATCTAATGTTTACCTTTGTAGCTGGTTTCTACAAACAGTCACATGTCCCTTTTTATTCACCCTCCAGGCAAGAAGCATTATCAGAATTCAAGGACACAATCACATACCCTCCAACATTTCTCCAATGAAAATAGGGACACCCTATTCAGTTGTTGTTGTTGTTTGTTGTTGTTGTACTATTTATACTCCGCCCATCTGACTGGGTTGCCCCAGCCACTCTGGGTGGCTTCCAAAATACATAAAACCTAATTTAATGTTAAACGTTTAAAAACTTCCCTATACAGGGGTGCCTTCAGATGTCTTATAAAGGCTGTGTAGATGCTTGGCTTGGGGGTCAGATAACTCCATGCCCTCCAACATTTCTCCAATGAAAATAGGGACTTCCTAAGGAAAAGCGGGACATTCTGGGATCAAATTGGGATGGTTTCTGTAAATCCAGGACTGTCCTTGTAAAATAGGGACGCTTGTTGGCAACCCTTGAAGAGGGGCAGGCAGTGTGGACCGCCAAATGTCACTCTGGGCTCTTTTGGGAGAGAAGGAGGAGGCAGTGGAGGAGAGAGATTTGCTAATTGGATTATTGAGCTAAATCTGATCCTATAGTTTGCATTGCCTGCATTGTATACCGTGTTTCTCACATTTTAAGACGTCCCTATAAAATAAGACATGGCACGATTTTCTGGAGGCAATAAAATATAAGGCATCCCCCAAAAATAAGACATGCTGAGTGGGAGCAGTGGTGGGAGCAGGTCTGCATGGCGGTTTTGCAGCGTGCGCCTCGCCGAGCGCTGCTGTTTCTCCCGGGTCCCGCTCAGTCGGGACTCTGCGCGGTGCGCGCTACTGTCCTTGCCGGCTCCCGCTGAGTCGGGGCTCGGCACAGCACACGCAGCTGTCTTTGCCGGCTCTTTCTTGAATGAATCCCCCACCCCGAATTCGACCAAGCCCAGAACAGCCTGCCAATCACACCGACTAGCAACTGACATCGCTTGCTCCCAGCGGCCGTGAAGGGGCGGGGCTCCGCTCGTGAGCAGGCTGGGGGGAGGGTGAGAGCAGAAGCGGCCATTAGGTGAGAGGCGTTTCGCGCCTGAAATGGCCGCCGCCGCCGAACAATGGACGAGCCTATGGCGGGAGCAGGGCCCACCGCGGCCGGTCCTGTTGCCATGGGTGGGGAAAACGAGGCTGAAAGTCGGCAAGGCCCCGTGGACCGGGCTGACGGAGAGTCGCGGCTCAACCTGTTGGACACTTGCGGGGTGTGCGGCCAGAACATCCAGAGCCGGCGGCCCAAGCTGCTGCCGTGCCTCCACTCGTTCTGCGTGCGCTGCCTACCCCCTCCGCATCGCTACCTCATGCTGCCGCCTTCCGCTGCACCTTCGCCGGGCGCTGGCGGCCCCAAAGACCCGCCGCTGCCTCCGCCGTCGCCTTTGCTTCAGCCTTCCCCAGCCCCCTCGTCGCCCGTCGCCACGCCGCCCTCGCCGCTGCACTGCAACCCGGGTAAGGAAGCCCACGCGGCGGCCGTGTCACGACTGGGGGGTGAGGAGTTGAAGAGCTCGTACCGGTAGTTATCTCAGAGAGGGAGAGCCCCGACCCAGCGGGAGCCAGCAAGGGCAGCAGCGCGTGTCGCACCGAGCCCAACCCAGCAAAACTCTGAAAGCTTAATACTGGTAAAAAAATTAAAAAGCTGAACACAAAAAAAAGACATCCCCTGAAAATAAGCCATGGCGGGTTTTTTTGGAGTAAAAATAAATATAAGACATGACTTAAAATGTGAGAAACACGGTAATTCTGACTGTGTGGCTTAGCCCCCATATTCCTGGGATGCTTTTTCCTTAAAATGCTTTTAGTGCCTCTGTGTCTCTGTGTTAAAGTGTAATGAAAACATTCGACAGCAAGCAAGATGCCCTGCTAGCTATCAAGGCCGGATGGCTGGCCTTGTCGGATGCTACCAGTCTGACACACAGAACAGGCAAGATAGATAGGAACTCAAGCCCCCACACTCAAGGCTGCTTGAAGCTGGTACCGGGGTAGCATTGTTGAGTCAGCATGTGTTTATGAGAAGGACAGGACACAGGAAGATCCATATATGTATTTGTAACCTATGACCCTCTTGCGTGCGCACTCTTACAGAGTGGATTCCTGATGAGGGGGGAAGGAGCCCAAGAAGTGTATAAGAATCTTTGCAAAATTGTCTTTCTTTACTCTTGTCGTGAAGGTGATCACCAAGAGTCTCTCAATATCAAGATTAAACTCTTTCTCTGGATTCAACCCTCGGTGTCGTTATTGACTGTCTCTGTCCCTGCCTGGGCGCAACTTAAGGACCCTTATCAAGCCAATAAGGCTACAGCAGCAGCGGAGCTTCATGCTCCACCACCGGGGGCGGAGAGCAGGCGCACTGCCCCCAGGGACGTGGCGCACATTCTGGGGGCGGGGGCGGTACACGTTTTGGGGGCGCAGTACGCCACGCACAGGGGTGGGGCACGCCTTTTGGGGGCAGGCACGCCACACACAGGGGCGGGATGTGCATTTGGGAGCAGGGCGTGCATTTTGGGGGTGGGGCGCAATCCCAGGGGCGGGGTGGGCAACCGCAATGGCGCCCCTGGGATTGCGCCGCTCGGGGCGGCCCACCGCCCCTATCTTCCTACGCCCCTGGGAGGAGGTATTCAAAAACTGAAGCTGCATATCATTTTTGAAAAATACAGATTTTAAATGTGACTTCTCTTCTAGAACCATTTTTTCTCTGGACATCTCATTGACTCTCACTGGATTTATCACGGAATCTCTCCTCAATTCATTCATCTAGCTAGCTTTGCTTGCATTTTGGCCTGTCATCTACAATTTCAAAGAGTGACCCATTAACCTCTGTTGAAGGCCTCAGAGTAGGGATGTAAATATATCTGACTAAAGCACAGCAGGCATTTCTCTCTCATTGTACCTCAACGAACTCTGTAACGGATTAAGCTAGAGAACTCTGCTTTGCTCAGGCATTTTTACAACCCTGCTTCACAGAGGCAACGCTATGTGAAAAAATACATGACACGGCTAAGTTGTGTTTGAAATACAGTGGTACCTCGGGTTAAGAACTTAATTTGTTCTGGAGGTCCATTCTTAACCTGAAACTGTTCTTAACCTGAGGTACCACTATAACTAATGGGGCCTCCCACTGCCGCCGCGCCGCCGCACGATTTCTGTTCTCATTCTGAAGCAAAGTTCTTAACCCGAGGTACTATTTCTGGATTAGCGGAGTCTGTAACCTGAAGCGTCTGTAACCTGAAGCATCTGTAACCCGAGGTACCACTGTATACTAATTTTGGTGACTAATTAAGATGAATTAAACAGCATACCCTCCAACATTTCCCCAATAACAATAGGGATGTCCTATTTGGTAGTGGTGGTGGTGGTGATGATGATGATGATTTAATTTTTTTATATCTGGCCCAGGTTTTGTTCAGCTGGAACTTGCCAGAACTCAGTTCCGGCACCTCTCAGGTGAGCACCATTTCCATTATAAGAGAACAAGGGAGGAGGCGTGTGTGGTAAGTTCTGGCACCTCTTTTTCTAGAAAAAAAGAATGGGGTGTAACTTATATGTTACAGCAGCCTTTCTATGGTACAGTTAGGATTGCTCTGGAAATCTCTCTACTTTTTTTTTTAAGTGAATATTATTGATGTTATTTTCCAGGTGCTTGTTAGACCTACATAGCCATAATGGAATTGGTGGTTTTTAATCTAGTTTCACCTCATGAACTGAGACAGAATTCATTGCACACAGACATTCCTTTAAAAAATTAGCTCGTGCAGGTAGAAGGAAAGGACAACCCATCATTGTCTAGACCATAGCTGCCAAGTTTTCCCTTTTCTCGCGAGGAAGCCTATTCAGCATAAGGGAAAATCCCTTAAAATAAGGGATAACTTGGCAGCTATGGTCTAGACCAGGTACCCCCAAACTTCGGCCCTCTAGATGTTTTGGACTACAATTCCCATCTTCCCCGACCACTGGTCCTGTTAGCTAGGGATCATGGGAGTTGTAGGCCAAAACATCTGGAGGGCCGCAGTTTGGGGATGCCTGGTCTAGACTGTAGTTGACAGGTGACTATAGTTGACTGGTCATCTAAGTCCTGATGACCAGACGGTACCTTCAAGATCAGAGGCAACTGCCCTTACATCTATCAGCAGGCGTTCCATTGTCATCTGGTTGGCCTCCGTAGGAAGAGGACACACGACTTAATTTGGGTCTCTGGTATCCTTTTATCTAGCATATGCTTCATGAAGTCACATGAGAGTGATGTCAGGTTTGGGGATTCCTTGCCCCCAGGAGATTCACCTAGCTTCGTCCTTGAAGTATTTCTGTCATATTCTGTGAGGCATTTTTATCCCAGCAGGTAACTATCCCTGATTTATGTTCATGGTCCACCCTGCCTGTTTTCAATATTAAGTTGTTGTTTTTAAAAGTTGATTGATTGATTTCATTCTGATATTAGCCACCTTTGGCATTTTCCAAAGTGGGAAGATGGAAATGAATTTCTTCACAACTACATAATGAATAGAACAACAGGCAAGGGCACCTTCATTCTGCCTTTCTTGACACTCTCAAGATGGAGCTCACAAAGGGAAATGTCTGAGAGACATTTCCCTGACAAAAATCATCACACATTTCAAGCTGTTTTGAATGAAAAGGCAAGATTCTACAGATCTATGAATGAGTTCATTCATTCCAAACCTATATTGAATAAATTAATGAATTCGTAGAAAGCCTTGGATCCCAGCAGCCTTGCCTGCAAAGAGGTAAAGAGCTGTGGAGTTTGGTTACATACCCTCCAACATTTCTCAGATGAAAACAGGGACATTCTATTCTACACCAGGAAGCTTCTCCCACATGTGATCTCACTGTACAAATACACGTATGTTGGAGGGTATGGAATTTTGCAGCCGCTGAACCAAGGAGATAAGTAACTATATAACTTTTAGAAGACATCTGAAGACCCGTAGAAGACATCTGAAGGCAGCCCTGTATAGGGAAGTGCTTTTTAATCTTTAATGTTTTCCTATGTTTATATGTATTTTGGAAGCCGTCTAGAGTCCTTGGGGCAACCCAGTCAGGTGGGCGGGGTAATAATAATAATAATAATAATAATAATAATAATAATAATAATAATACAGTAATAATAATAATAATAATACAGTAATAATAATAATAATAATAATAATAATAATAATAATAATAATAATAATAGGACATCTCTATTTCTATGTTGGAGGGCATGAATTTGCAAGGCCTTATAGTTTAGAGTTGCCATATTTCAAGAAGCTTTTTGGGGGAAAGTTGTAGAGCTTACTTACCTTTGCTCTGCCTTTCTAGGAACAGGTCTGGTCTTTCCAGGTCCAGGTCCCAGTGGGTTTTTCTTTTGTCCCGGTAGTTTCTCCAGGAAAACCCATGTTTTACCGCTGAACCAGAGAAAATGGCAATCTGCAGAAAACCTGGTTGCCATTTGCTCTAATTCAGCAATAAAACATGGGTTTTCCTGGGCAAAGTCCCAGGACAAAAAATACGAAACCACTTGAATCCTGGACCTGGAAAGCTCAGAACTGTACCTAGAAACACAGAGCAGATGTTAGTGTTCTTGAGCCCTTACTGCCCAAGCCAAGAGACACAGAGCTTAGAAGTGGGGTTTGCTGCTAGATCAAAGCAATCACATTGATTTCCATGAAATGCTATATAAATGCTACACTTGTGTATGGCAAACACCCATGATTTTGAAAAGCGAACGGCATGTAATTAATTCATTGCCCCTGTAGAATATATTCCCACATATTCGTGTTGTGATTTTTTTTTAAGGGTTGCTCGTACTTTAGTAATTGTTTCCCTCTCATGCTATGCTATTAGGAGTCGTTTTGGATCTTTGAGAGAGAAACTATCCAGAAAAGAATCCATCGATGCGCTCAAAAAAGCAATAACAGGAGTGGTACCTTCGTGCTTATTAGCTTCATGCATGATTACAGATGGAGCCGAGAGAAAGCACTAGCAAGGCTGATAATGCTCACTTGGTTTTGAATGCACTGAAAGGGAAAAGCCTCAAGCAGAAAATTATGTAACCTTGCGCACAAAAGTTTTGCAGTGATTTGGAAACTCTTCTCGAAGCTAATGTTGATTTTTGTCCTCACAGCTCCGTCGTGACAACTCTGCAGAGTACATTATCATTCTCATGCATAATTTGACGGGGAGCTTGCCCTCCCTCAAGGCCACCCAGTGAGCTTACATCTTATCCGTAGCCAAGCTAATGTTTGTAGTTTTGTATTCCAGATCGTCTCCCTTTCCTGCTGGACATGAGTTCTGGTTTTACCACTGGGTATGGTCATGGTGGGTATAGTTTTGATGTGATTTTATATATATTTTAAAAAATGTTGTTAACTCTCCTGAGCTTCTTCTGAAGAAAGGGTGAGAAATTTTTAAAATAATAAATAGATATTTGAGTATGCACCTTACAGTACATGCCTATCCATGTCTCCTCTTACATGGGTGTACCCAGCATGGGGCAGGGGGGGCAGCTGCCCCCAAAAAAGCAAAAAAAATTAAATCGTCCTGCTTCACGATGGCTGCAGCTGAGCTGGAGACGCGTCGGGGACCCGCAAGAAGAGCCTGAAGCAGCTCAGCAAGGCGCAGCGACGTCGCTAGCCCGTCCCCCCCGCCCCCTATTGCGATGCCCCTGGCCGCACACGCGCGCTCTTCCCGGAGTCAGTTTCACCTGGGCTCCGTAGCCCCGCCCACATTCCCACTTTGTGGCCCCTCCCCTCCCATACCTTGGCCTCGCCCCTGAACGACCATGGCTTGCCCCCCCTCCAGTTTTGATCCTGGGTACGCCCCTCGGTAGGCAGACTCCTAGGTAAGTGGGTATTAGAGGGCAACCTTAGTATATGTTATATAATGTTGAAACTTGGCAGAATGTGTCAAATGTTGTATGCAAAGTTGCTCCTCCCGGATTTGCTTGCTTTGTACAATTTATTTAGGTCGCATGATTCAGTTCTATTGGCATGCACAATTTCTTGGTTCACAGGAAATCATTGTATACTTTTGTGTCCACTCTCAGTTCCCTCCCCCTCCTAGAATTCCATATCAGATTATTCTCTGCAAGCTTTCCTTGAGAGGCAGAGAGGTTCTTATTTATCTCACTGTGACAGAGTACGAAAATAACTGCAGCGGGGTTTTTCTCTTCTTCTTCTTCTCGTTTTTAAAAATGGCATTCGAATCTGAAATGGTTGAAGAAAATGCTGCCCTACTTACTCTGACAACTTCTGGATTGTGAAAGCCGTCTAATGAGGGAAGGAGCTGTCAAAAGTATGGCCACTTATATCAAGATCAGAGGTGAACATGGAAAGATACATGTCTCGTCAATAGAACGGGTCACGGTGGCTTTGATCATCTTTGAAAATCTGAGATTAGTGTTTGTGAGTGTGTGCGTTTTACCACAGTGCAGGCTATGTCAAAAACAAGAAAGGAAGAGGAAAGGGAGGCTATTTTATTTACAGTTGATTAATGCTTTTTCCTAACAACATCAATGCAAAGCTGGAAGGCACCTCATTTGAGTAACCAAAAGGTTAGCTAGGAAAGCAGGTATTGTGTCTGTGTTAATCTAGTTCTTTGCGGTAAGCATTCGTCAATGTATACTTTACCCCCTCCTAAACCATCTTGTTTTAAATCTTATTCCACATTGGAATATTGTATAATGAGCATGTCTTCCTGATTGGCTGTGCCAGCATGTGCTTCCATTGGCTGATACACATTATACAAGCTGTAAAGAGGAAACAATTGTGCAACGTGATTGCTAATTGGCTTCCTGCTGTAACGGACTTTGGTTACATGCCCTCCCAGCCCTAATCATTCATCTGTTCCCTCGAGATTTCTCATCCAAAATTCTGTGTCTGTCCTTTGCCTTCAACCCTTGTATATATTTTTCTGTTAATTTATTTAGCAAGAATCTTCCCTGCCTTCTTTCAGATGCCTTCTAAAAACTGTTATTCAGACGGGCCTTTGCAATGTCCATTTCTTTTTACCAACCAGTATTTATTTATTGATTGATTTTTTTACTGATGCTTTTACTGATGTTGTAATTTTGTAGGCTGCGGACTGCCTTACTGTATTTTTATACAAGCACAAGCTATAAATGTTTCAGTAAATAAATAAACATTTGGAGAACATCTGTAGTTCTTCAGCTCTGAGTATTATTTTGCTCACAACTCTGCTGCAATGTTGAAGATCAGACAAGCTTACCTGTGACCATTAGATCGGCGTAGTTTGGATAATATTGTTTTTAAAATTCTCACTGGATATTGGTTCTCTGCAACTGTGATCACTTTCGATGAGGCCATCTCATTTCAAGCAAACACTCCAATAAGGCTAATAAGCATAAAATAATGTTCAAAGGAATTACTGCAGATCTGGCAGAACTTTCCATTACAGGAATAAACATCAAGTTCTCTCAAAGTGTAACTTCTGTCCATTAGACAAATATAATATTTTCTACACAGACACCCCACCCCTGCTACTAAATGTGAACTATAATCCAAAATGGAGCAAAGGGAATCTCTATGTCTCCCAATTTTTGTGCGTGAATTGGTCCAGTAGTATTCCAGGTGACGGCTTGGTAACAATATTGGTACCTGAAGGAGCATCTCCACTCCCATCGCTTAGCTGAGGTCCTCCTCCAAAGGTCTTCTGCTGATTTCCTCAGCTGCAAGAAGCGAAGTTACAGGAAACCAGGCAGAGGGCCATCTCAGAAGTGGCACCCTCCCTGTGGAACACCCTCCTTTCAGATGTCAAGGAAAGAAAGAACTACACAACTTTTAGAAGACACCTGAAGGCAGCCCTGTTTTGGGAAGTTTTTAATGTTCCATGCTCTTTTATGTTTTATATATTCTGTAAGTCACCAAGAGTGCCTGGGGAAACCCAGCCAGATGGGCATGGTATTATTATTATTATTATTATTATTATTATTATTACCGGTATGTACAACACAACACAATACAATACAATGTATATCAAGTACTCTAGTGTTTCCCAAACTTGGGTCTCCAGCTGTTGTTGGACTACAACTCTCATCATCCCTGACCTCTGGTCCTGCTAGCTAAGAATGATGAGAGTTGTAGTCCAAAAACAGCTGGAGTTTGGGAAACACTGTATTGTGTCCAATAGCTTTTGTGAGCAGAATTCTTAGACCAGAGCCTATATTGCACACAAAGGGAGCATGGAGACCAAAACTATGGTTTATCCTTAAGATCACCTAGTGAGACCAATACCTGAAGTGAGATTTGAAGGAGTTTTTAGTTTATAACTCACAATCTCAGTTACCAAGATGAGCATCGGCACCGAGCATCCTTGGGCAGCTGGGCAGCACCCTAGATCTCTTGCAGGCCCCATTGCTGATGCCTCTCCAGCCCACCCCCACTTCTCTGTATCAGAAGCTGAGCTCTCTCAAACACTGCAGGCATTCAGTGACACTGAAAGGAATCCTCAGATTTGAGAAGATAACGCAAGGTTGGGAAAGACACATGTCTGAGCACAGGATTTTATTCCTGCATTTTGCTTCTACAAAGTGAACCTAATTTCAGCAGTCAGCGTCAGACATTTTTAGAACATATGCTATAGACTTGCTTTTTTTAAGGACGTCCTGATTGTTTCAGTTGACATTCTCATCACAGAAGGTGGAAATTTCATCAAGTATGTCAATTGTGCTGTGGGATATTGGCTCTAAACTTGCTGAGTTTTGAAGGGAACATTTGGAAGAAATTCCTTTTTACAATTGCAAAGATGATAAATGTCCCATTGAAGTTCTCCTAATCTGTTTTAATCCATTTTCAATAGTTTTTTTTTTCTCTATCATGTGGGCAAGCGCTGAAGGTTTTCAGCTCTGTGCTGGTAGATCGTGACAGTATAGTGCTGTGAAAACCTTCGGATTTAAAAATAAATGCCTTAGACGTGATGCTTTCACTTAAAATGAAAAGGGAGAGAATGCCATCTGGAATCTTGGAGGAAGAGATGCATAAAGTCATACTAATGAACATAAGCAAACAAACAAAAGACCAAGTGCTAAGAGTCCATAGAAATGATACACAATCCTTATTAAGAAATATAAACAACTGAATAAAACAATAATCTTAAAAAGGACTAAAAGGACCACAACTTATGACTCAGGAGCTGGAGTCAAGTGATAGGTCAGCGATAGAAATTCGGTGTCACTGAAGTTAATATTTTATTCAAAGCAACCAAAACAGCGCAGGCCTAGTCATCCCAACAACTCTTCCTAGTGGGTCTTGCCCCAATGAGGCAGTTGAGAGGACTGAAGATCCTTCCCACAGCTGCCTACGTCCCCTCCTCTCCAGGGGCAGATCAACACTCGTGGTTTATAATGTTAAAAATATGTTATTAAAATGTGACAACAGAGGGCATTGCAGAGCAGCGACCCACTGGCAAAGGGAAAATGCATGTTAAATGCTATATAGAGTGTTATAACTAATATCGTTCTAATAATGTTTAAAAGACCAGTGTAGATCCAGCCCAGGGTTTCCCCCAAGCAGTCGTAGACTACATCTGCACTCGAGCAATCTCTGCTCTGCTGTTTTCATTTCTCTGCCTGTTCTGTGAGACCAGTGGGGAGGGGAGCTGGTCTCAGCAAGCGGGGAAGACCCTGGATTTTTCAGCAGCCTGACTCAACACTGCCTCTTGGCCCCTCTCCTCTCCAACCTCTTCTTCTGCCCCAAGCCTGGACTGCTCTCTGCCCCTGTCTCTTCCTGCTCACTAAACCCTGTTGCCCTTCCAGCTTCCAACACCTCCTCTTCCCAGTCTTCTCCCTCTGACCACTCATTGTTGTCCCACCACCAATCGCCTGTTTCTGAGCTTTCTTCCTGGGGGTTCCCACCACTCTTTTGCACCACTCCAAGTCCATGACATTCTAGATTGTCCCCCTGAGCTAGACCTCAAGGATCTGACTCTGATCTCCTCTGGGAAATCTCTGGCCCTCTAGATGCTGGTGAACTACAACTCACCTTGGCCACTGGCCATGCTTCTTGGAACTGATGGGAGCTGTAGTGTGGCAAAATCATATTTTGCTGAACTACAATCCCCATCAGCCCAAACAAGCAGGGCCATCTCTAGGCCCGGGTCCGGTGGCGCGGGGCGCCAGGGCACCACGCCACCAGGGGCGCCACTGCGCCCGCTGAGAGGCGTGGCAGAGGCATTCAGGCCGCTTTCCGGAGGCGCACGGGCCTGGGGCCGCCTCTGCCGTGCGCAGGGGCGTCGCAACAGGGGGCAGGCAGCACCCCCTGGCCCAGGCTGGGTTGCGCAGGGCTCCGACCCTTCAGGGGGCAGCTGCGCCCGCTGCCCTGGGAAACAGGCCGGGGGCGCCAGAGGGATCCTTCACACCATGGCACCAGGGTGCCAAGCATGCTTAAGACGGCCCTGCAAACAAGCATGGGCAGGTAGGTAGATATAGAATTGTAGCCTTAGGCCACAATCCTGTGCACAGTTTCCTGGAAATAAGTCCTGCTGAACTCAACAAGGCGTACTTCTGACTAGACTGTTAAAACGTTGCACTGTTAATCTTTGGATCAGAACTGCTCTTCTTCCCCTCCCTCCTTCCCAATCCCAGTGCCCTCCCCATTTTCCTTTGGGCACCTGCATTTTTGAGATTATAAGGCTCCAGGCAGGATTCTTATTCTTAATTACAGTGGTACTGTGCCTCTCATTTAGGGGGCTTTCTAAATCAAATGACAGACATCTGCTATTCAGTGTGCATTTCAAAACATTCATTAAACTCCTCCACACTGTGTACATGCTCTCTCTCTTTAAAACATTGTGTGAGCAGCAGTGGCAAGCCAATATAAAAAACATCATGAAAACATTTGAAAGAGAGTAATGAGTCTGAAAACATGAAACCTCTTTCCAATGCTGACATTCCCAATATGTCGGTCATAAAAATCTTGATTGTTTTGTCCCCTCCCCTTAAAGATCTGGTTGCACGGTCAACATGTATCTGCTAAGGAAACAATCTGAAAATCATATAGAGCCCTCAGGGTTGTAACCCAGTGGGGTGTACAGAAATCATCGTATGCAATGATTTGATACTTCCTGAAATTGTATCATATCTCAGGGTTCCTGACAAGTGGCGATCATTTTCTTAAAATATTCCCAATCAGAGCAAGCAGAAAATGTTCCTTAAAAAAAGAAATGAAATGAAGAGTCTTATGGGGCCTTAGGTTGTCATTAATTCTCTTATTTTAAAAAAAAATTTGAACAGGACCCATAACTAATGTCTATTTTGCATATATTCATAAAGAATGTATGCAAAAAGGGCAAAACATTGCTTTTTCTATTCTTATTTTATATCCAAAATAGTGAGAAATAATATTTTGGATTTGGATAAATTATAGGCAACCCGCCATTAACACACATTCAATATGCACATGACAGTACATACATGCATTGTGCTGAACCTGGAAATGACTCAAAAACATCACAAAAAGAGGTGGAATGGGGCAGAATGGGGGCAGAACGGGATGTTTTCAGGCTTTTTTCAATGGCGTTCCAAATAGATGTGATTTCACTGGCCCGCAAGGTGCCTCTGAACTTAACCCCCATGTAAATAGAGGGTTGCCTGTATAGCATTTTTACTACAGTCAGGGAAAGAGAATCAAATTAACTTCAAAATTGTTGCACTTCTATATTTTCTCTTTTGTACTTATATGGTGTGGTAAAGGTAAAGGGACCCCTGGCCATTAGGTCCAGTCATGACCGACTCTGGGGTTGCACGCTCATCTCGCATTATTGGCCAAGGGAGCCAGCGTACAGCTTCCAGGTCATGTGGCCAGCATGACAAAGCCACTTCTGGCGAACCAGAGCAGCACACGGAAACGCGGTTTACCTTCCCGCTGTAGCGGTTCCTATTTATCTACTTGCATTTTGACGTGCTTTCGAACTGCTAGGTTGGCAGGAGCTGGGATCGAGCAACGGGAGCTCACCCCGTCACAGGGATTCGAACCGCTGACCTTCTGTTCAGCAAGCCCTAGGCTCAGTGGTTTAACCCACAGCGCCACCTGGGTCCCTCATATGGTGTGTTAATGTAACCTAATTTAAATCTTGCTAAGTTGCTTCCTCCATTCTTTCAGTTAGTTACTATTGTTGTAAGATTTGACTGGGATGACCGTCCTTGCTCCCATCTAACACACACACACACACACACACTTGGGCGTAGCCAGGATTATTGTTAGGGGGCAGGCAGGCCTTTTGTTGGGGGAGGGGGGTAGCTTCAGTTAGCTATGTATTTTTATTGATTGGGGGGCAGCACCCAAGCACACATACAGACTCTTACTTGGAAGTAAGGGAGAGCTCTTTATTCAGGCAAATAACCCCATGTAATGGGGTGTTTAGGGGAAGGGTAGTACCTCTGGTGGGGGAACACATCATGCTCCTTCACAAGCCCTCAGTGTGAAGACAGGCTCTGGCGGATTGAGCGGATGAGACCAATAGTGGGTCAAGAATGCAGTTTCTGCATGTGCTGGCAACAGAAATGAGGGGCAGATGGGGCTCACCAACCTGGGAAGGGAGCCCATCTAGGAGAGTGAAAACTCTGATCCTTGTGGGATTATATAAGGGAGAAGGAAAAGGCTAAGGAGTAGACCCTACACAAATCCGGAGTGGGCTCCCTAAGACGGTTGGGTGGCACCTCCTTCCGGCAACTCCTGCAGCCAAGCTGGTGCCAAACGTATTGCTCTGTTTTCCTTTGGACCGCATTAGTGAGGTTGTTGTCTGGGCACCCCAGGGCCTCCATGCACAGTGCCCAGGCTTGCACCCTGGCAAGGTCAGTTCGGTGCTGCAGATGCAGCAGTTTGACTTCCTCCCCGGGGGGGGGGGGGCACACTCCATTGTCTTTTGAGATGAATGGGTGCTTTGTGTTGGGTCTTGGAAATTCCACACTTTCCCTAGGCAACATTTTTGGGCACCATTTGTTAGGAAAACATTTCTTCTGCTATTCTTGGTGCATTTCTTCTGCTTTAATTTAAGCATATGCTCTATCCTTCGGTAGTGGGGCTGAGCAATTCTTTTTTCTTTCTGTCCATCCGTTTAACCCCCCCCCCCATCCCGCACCGATGTAGCAGACTTTATGGCAGAGGCACACATTAAGAGCTCTGAGACAAATTGATTTCTATAACCTGTCCTGAAAATGTGAATTGATTTGAAGCACTACCAGCCTTATTAAATAATGTGAAGCACTATTAGCCTTAGAAAGCACAGTGTGTCCATTGCAAACTAATCAGTGTGTGTGTGTGTGTGTGTGTGTGTGTGTGTGTGTGTGTGTGTACAAAAATTTCATTATATTAAAGAATTAGGAGTATTATTGCCCAGGTAGGTTCGACTGACATTGGGTTATGTTGATCCAGATGCTGGAGCTTTATAATTATTCTCAGAAGGCTCATGCAGCTACAAGGCCACAAACATTCAAGTCCCAGTAATGAGAAACACAAGGTATGCTTCCATTAATCAATATATGGAGTTGACCTAAGTAGATTCCCTTCGAAACCCACAGAACAGGAAATTAAAGTAATTAAAAGAAAGCTTGATGGTGAGTAATGAAATACCCCAAAGAAAGGCTCGGTTTATAGTGCCTCCGGAGCTTTTCCTTAATCAGACATTAAATCCTATACTCAGCAGTATACATCTATGGCTAGACAACACCTGGAGCTTAATAATTGGCCAGTTCATTTATTGATGCTTCCGCTTTCACCAGTTCCTTCTTGGTCTTCTCCGCCCTGTCTGGGTTGCCACGAGGCAATGCTGCAGTGACAGTAGAATCCATATTGAGATTAGTAATATTGAGCATGTGGGAGCCGCTGGATAAACAAAAAGTGACTCTTCTGTTGAAATAAGAAATTCTCCAGTCTGAAACTATGGTTCAAAAGCTGCACTCACAGAATTTAACTTCAAAACAATTAAAAATTACATTCACCTGCAAAACTCTTACACCGGTCCCAGCAAAAGGCATAATAACTTAGATTTCAAATATCTTGCATTTTGAGCTAAAATCAAAGCTCCATCTCTTCTCCATTGCAGCCTCTTTTAGCCTCGGGTTGTTTTGTTGAAGACAGATATTCACGCATCCATTCTCTTCAGTGGCTTAGAACAAAGAGGCACCACACCCAACATAGATGCATACCAGATTAGCATGTGCAGAGACCTGAAGTACTATCTGTTTCATGTGACTCTTAGCAGATCACCCTGTGAATTAGCCACAGAGATACAGCCCCATGATACACCTGGTCAGCTCTTCTCTGACTTCATACAATTTCCAGCCATGCTTCACAGTATACAATACGGAGATACTATATATCTCCCATTTCAATGTAAATGAAACCATTCTACTTAATAATCCACAACTGGCAGAAATTCCCTTCCGTGCAACTCAAACACACTGGCAGCCCTACGCCTGGGTTCCTGATCACATGAAGAGCTCCTTCTTCACTTAAGATCTTTACAATGCCCCTCACTCTTGTGTTAATTTGGGGAAGGGTCACAGCTCTCTAGTAGGCCATCTGCTTTGCTTGCACAATGTCTCAGGTTCAATCTCTTGTATCTCCAGGTAGGGTTGAAATGAACTCTTGTCTGAACCCCCAGAGAGCTGGTGCCAGTAAGTGTAGACAATACTAAGTTAGATGGACCAATGGTTTGACTCAGTACTAGGCAGCTTCTTTTGTTGTAAGCCCATGAGATTTCACCATAGGCCCATCGGTTCCTGCTTCGGTCCCCTTATGTGCTCAGAGTTCCTTCACTGTCTACTCGGGCTCCGATGTCTTAGTCCTATGTGTACACAGACAGGATGTAACTGAAACCAATTATTGATTGATTGACAAAACTCAATGGAAATGGAAACATGGAAATTGCATAAAATAGAGAATTATGAATGGTGTAGAAATGTATACAGAAAACAGAAAATTTAATATATGGGAATGAATACAAAATAAGGTAAAATGTGATTTGCAATTGGATATGATTTGCATATAGGCTTACAAAGTGGCAAACACTGAAAAAGCAATCAAGGTGCAGAATAGGGTCCCCAAACCAAGGCCTGGGGGCCAGATGTGGCCCAATTGCCTTCTAAATCCAGCCCGTGGAAGGTCTGGGAATCAGCATGTTTTTACATGAGTTGAATGTGTCCTTTTATTTAAAATGCATCTCTGGGTTATTTGTGGGGCATAGGAATTCTTTCATATATATTTTTTTTTCAAAATATAGTCTGCCCGCCCCACAAGGTCTGAGGGACAGCGGACCGGCCCCCTGCTGAAAAAGTTTGCTGACCCCTGGTGCAGAACATAACTCCTATCACCCTGCAGCCCATCTAGTTGTGAAATAACTCTAAGTTCCTAGCATGTTACCATCATAGAATTTGTACGGTTGGAAGGCGCCATGAGGATAATCAACTTCAACTCCCTGCAATGCAGGAATATTTTGCCCAACGTGCGACCCAAACCCAGGACCCTGAGATTAAGAGTCTGATGCTCTACCGACTGAGCTATATTAGAACAATGAAAATTCATAGTTAACAAATTTAGGGCTGCAGACCAGGTCCTTGGTGTAAGCAAAGCACACTGAACAAGGCAGAAAGAAGCAGGGAAGGGGAAATGCAACCATGCAACACCCCCCTTTCCAAATAAAGAATGTAGAACAACCTTGGTGGGGGGGGCGAGTATGCCTCTGATGTCGAGCAACAACAGGACCTCTCAATTTTAAAAAATCCTTCAATCTTATTGTTCATTTATGTGGACTATGAATTACCATACTCCATCTCAAAGGGGAGGGGGAATACGGTAAGCCACTGGGACCCTCTTGTATAAGTGGTTCCTCACACAAGGACCTTTGAGACATTTCCAGCTCTGGTTTGCCAAAACATTTTATTCTCCCACTTGGTTTAGTGCTTTTTCTGCCACTCTATTTTTCTGCTTCTTCTGCTTTTCTGCAAGTTCTCCATGAACCTTTACTGAAAGCGGCAAAAATGCGCACTCAGGTCCATGCAGCTTCCACAGGAAGGACCCAGACATAGAATAGCCATCCATCATGGCTGCTCTATTGCGTGCATAAAACATACCGTAACTGCTGTGATGAAGAAGAAGAAGAAGAAGAAGAAGAAGAAGAAGAAGAAGAAGAAGAAGAAGAAGAAGAAGAGGAGGAGGAGGAGGAGGAGGAGGAGGAGTTTGGAGTTGATATCATATCCCGCCTTTCACTCCCCTTAAGGAGTCTCAAAGTGGCTAACAATCTCCTCTCCCTTCCTTCCCCACAACAAACACTCTGTGAGGTGAGTGAGGCTGAGAGAAGTGTGACTAGCCCAAGGTCACCCAGCAGCTGCATGTGGAGAAGCAGGGAAGCGAACCCGGTTCACCAGATTACAAGTCCACCGCTCTTAACCACTACACCACACTGGCTTATGTAGTCCTAGCCAGGGGCCAGATTAACAGGATGGAGCAGTGAAAGAGCCATCAGTGTCCCCAAAACCGATCAAGGCAAAGCATTTTAGTGCATAGCTGCCAAGTTATCCCTTTTTTTAAGGGAAATTCCCTTATGCTGAATAGGCTTCCTCGTGAGAAAAGGGAAAACTTGGCAGCTATGTTTTAGTGTCTGGAAAAAGGATATACAGGGGGGGGGGGATTGTGCAACTCCTGCCAACACTGTGCAGCACAATCACCACCATTCTGCTGGAGTAAATGGAACACATCCTTATAAAACAGCTCAGAGAAACAAATAAAATTATGGGCTAAGTGCATTATCTATTTTTTTAAAAACAACAACAACAACTTTTGAGCCCTGGTGTTTCCCTGTTGGCTACCAAGTGCAAGGACTGCCCGATCTAGCATCCCCTTAAAGGACATAAATAAAGATGCTTGTTTTCATCTGTGTCTCGGTTCCATGCTGATTCTATTTGGAATCAAAGCCTTTCCCTCTCGGTATGCTTTCTCTCTGTCTGCTGTTCCCAGCTGTCTTGCCAGGATGTCCATCAAGCTGGTTCTTCTACATGGCAGCTGGGAGCTACTTTTCATCCAAGCTCCAGCTGAGTTGTGCTCTACCTTCACCCAGCCTTCTGCTTGCCGTGTTTGGTTGGCCGGTCAACAAACCAGCAACTGATCATATTTCCGAACCACCATGGGTTTTAAAGAGGCAGGCCCACAAGGACTGACAGTTCATTGGTGTGTGCCAATAAGAAGGCTGTAAGTTTACTCGCTGGCATGGTTTGCGCCAAAATCTACAGTTCTTGATGATTTGAGGGCCTTACTTAGAAACAGTTGATGTTGTGGGAGCAGGGAAGGGTGAAATGCAACTTGGTAGTGGCCAGGCAACAGTCTATCAGATTTCATCAATCTGGTCATGCCCAGGCCCTGCTCCTTGAGCCAATCAGCTGCACTTCTTGATCTCTTGCACATGGGCTTAGGATCAGACCAGAAGGAGAACCTCTTGCCTCTGATCTGTTCCTCTACTAATCAGTTATACTAGGTCAGAAATTGTTTACTGTACTTCCTAGCACGATTGCCTGTTCGATCGTGTTTCTTCTCAAATGGTGTTAAATCAGATGAACACTGCCAGTATTTCTTCATTTTGCATGACAAATTCCTTATATTTATGATACCTGCTCATGCTTCAGACAATCCAGCTTTTCATAGCTGCTCTACAGCATGAAGAACCGATGGCGCAGTATCATAATTAGGCTTGCATGTCACCTATACTTCATCTCAAAAACTGTCTAAGAAACGTGTTTCCCAGAATGCATAACACTGTCCAGAAGTCGAAAAATGAGAGATGAGTTAATACCTTGGAAATTAATTGCTGGCAAGCCTCAATATCAATCTGTACAATCAGAGCCAGAAACATCAATATCTAGCATCACAGGGATGCATACATTCTGAGCTGAGAACATAAATGCAAATTATACAGATTTGGGGAGGATGGATAAATAATCTATCCACATCTGCATAACTACTTTAATATGCATTTGGGGAAAATGTTTATGTTTTGCAATGAGCTGGGAGAGGATGAATAGTTAGGGGAAAAGGGGGGGTGAAACACTGCATGCCACAGTTTCTTTGTTTTTCCTGGTTTCTAGGCAGTGGCGTAGCATGAGTTGCCAGTGCCCAGGGCCACATGATGGACAGAGTACGCATGCACCTTCAACTGCCTAACAGCGTCCGCATCACCCAGGAGATCACAACCACCGGGATAAGAAAAGAAGAGTTGTTCCCTTGTCTGGAAAGGCCACTTCCTGGTTCACATAAAGAAGTTTTTTTCAAGCCCAGCGACGGAAATGTTGTATTGAGGCAGCACCAGGTGTTGAAATTTTGTGCCCCTAACAAATTTGCGCCCGGGGCTACTGTCACTGTGGGTCTTCCCCTCCCACTACGCCACTGCTTCTAGGTACTGAGCAGTCTTAAAAGGATACTGTTAATTTTTATATTTACCTTCTGTTGCCTATTGATACAAACATCTTGAGGCACCCAGTGAAGAAGAGGATAGGGAAAGGTTGCATAAGTCCAAACATACTTGCTTCATTTTCTGCATAGCTGGCAATGGCAAAAAAACCTCACACAGAGTTCTTAAATTTGCTCTGAGCCTCCGACAATCTATTGATAAGAAAAAGTGAACAGTGCATTGCAATCTAAGATATCTACTTAGTATTCCTGATCTGTAGCATTTTAATTACAACTCGACTCAAGTGCTTCTGAGGTTCCCAAAGCTGTTTTGTATTTACAAGTGTTTCCACCATAAAACTTTTATCCAGGCTCTCTTGAGAGTAATTTCAGGTTTGCACGGCGGGCATTCATGTTATCACTGTTACCAGAAGAAAATGTATGAAGGCTCAGATAATAATGTGATTCTAGTGACCAGATTCTTACCACCAAAGCAAGGCTAGGGATGAAGAAATGGATCAGGCCAGCAGGCCAGATTCCTAATTCTCCCACCCACTGCAAGCCATCTTTGACAAGTGGGTGGGACCACACAGCTGTCAATCACCTGGCATCATGACACATCAGCGGTTATAGCAACCTCCTTTGAAAATGTTCTTTTAGCATCAATCAATTGACTGACACTGTGAGCATACATTCCACTTCTCTGTTCTTGGGAAACAACCACAAAACTGGAGAAAGCAGCAGAGGACTCCAGGTGCTCAAAGAAAAGAAATATTTATCTCAGGCCCAGCACACTTTGGAGTGATCCTTCTTCAGGAACAGATGTGCTAGCTGGGAGATCTCTTTTTCTAGCTGGCTGATCTAGTTGCAGCAAGGTGCCTGGAACAATCGTTCCCCAGCCGGCTTATCTGTCTAGGACTGTAGCTGTCTAGCGGGAAAGGCCTCCATTTCAAGTTGCTAGTGAAACCTTCTGTACCCATAGATTAGCCCCTGACAACCAGATTTAACAGAAGGTTCCTGAAAGTAAAATATAAAGTAAAATAAGATTGATTGTTCAAAATAGGATTTAAATTAACGATTGAAGCTTGAACTTCGGAGCACCTACTTCATTGGATGAAAGTAAAGTAACTCTCAAGATACAAGCGGCCAACAGTGTGAAGGACAAAAATAAAAGTGCCTTGGTTGTTACTGCGTCTTGATTTGATATAAAAAGAATGGGCAGTTACAGGATGAATGGGAAAGAACATGTCATAATTTAATAGTAAAGTGGCCTCAAAGTTGTTGTACATGGAGCCAACTTATAATTGGACAAAGAAAAGGAAGTTGGGTCCAAATACCGGTAACAAACTAAGGTCAGGACGGGACCCTACCTATTTGAGGTGAAACACTTCCTTTGTTAAGAAACCAGAAGCATTTCTAGTGGGCATTGTCGGTAAGGAGATTCCTAAGAAAAATGTATCCTTTTTTATGTATGCCACGATGGCGGCAAGAATTCTAATAGCCAAGAACTGGAAATCACATGTATTACCAACGATCGACGACTGGCAGATGATGGAGTTTATGGAACTGGCTGAGATGACCGGAAGAATCCGCAACCGGGGAGAGGAAGCGGCAGAAGAAGAATGGAAAGATTTTAAGTTATATTTTAAAAAATATGCAAAAGTAACATATTAAGATCAGAACTAGGCTGAAAATAAACTGTGGAATTTATGAATATGTTAAGTGAAAGGAGTAAAATAAGATTATATAAGGTGATTAAAATGGTTTAGAAATTGCTAAAATATAAGTTTGCCAAAGAACCACAGGGGACGGGAACCCAAGGGGGTCCCCATATATAATGTGAAGGGAAAAAGGAATAAGTAATTTGATTTTGGGTTTTTATTTTCTGTGTAGTGTTATTGTTGTAGTGTTTTCTTTTTGTGTCTTTTTCTTTGTATTTTGAAAAGAAAATTTTTAATAAAAATTATTATAAAAAAGAGGTGAAACACTTCCAGTTGAAGACCGAGAGGTCCTTTCTTAAAAAAAATAGGCATTTCTAATATTTAAAAAATTCAGTGGTACCCCTCCCAAAGTAGTCATACTCTGAAACCAAGCCATCTGACCCACCCAAGAAAATGGTCCTTGACAGATTCCCCCCTCCCAATATCACTGTCATCCTTCCTTACCACATTTAAGTGGCCTAGTAAAAGATCCGAGAAGTACTGAAAATTATGGGAAATAAATGAGCAACAATATAATATATTAGGGTTGCCATATTTTTAGGAAAGTCATTGAGCTTTCTTGGGGAAAGTTTTAAAAATCCAGACATTTTGCCAATTCCCCGAAATTACCTCCGCTAATTCCATCATTGGCAACCACAGTAGAATATGGGTTGTAGCCACAAGTGAGTAAGACAGAAGCACACTATGAATTGAAACTGCCTGATTGTGTTCAATTAAAATAATAATTAAAAAACTGTTTGATTTTCACACCTCCCAAGTTTTCTTGTACAGATTTCGTGGGAAATGTGCCTTTTTTATGAGATTTGAGAATAGAGGGTTTATTTGAAATGTGTAAAAGGTAGAAAGGAAAGGAGACAAGGAGGCAACAGCAGCGGTTGGGCTGGATTTTTAAAAAATTAGGGAGAGAAGAAGGGATCAAGAGTAGAGCACGATGTTTGATGGGAATGTTGACAGTGTGGGAACCTTCAGGGTCAGTTCAGGCACGATGCAGAATGTGGGGAGAACTACCGAAGGGATTAAGAATTGGAAGTGACATAAGAGCAATGAGAGATGAAGATGCGTTTAAGACCAGCATTTTAATTAGACAAGAGGGCACACATCTAGATTTGGGAGAACAATAGGTGGCTGCAATTTTAAGGCTGTCAGGAAAGGATACAAGGATATCATTGATGCAGAAGAAGAGGGAGATAATTTTAGAACGGCATCACGTGATAAATCTCACAGGCGTCTAGTAGGTGCAGGGGGGGGGGCGGATGCATGTATGTAAGGAACAGAGGACGCCATAAATAGCCGTCTGTCTATTGACTTTGTGAGTAGAACTGTCTATTGGGATGGTGATTAGCAAAAATGAGAAATGCTTTTTCAACGTGTGGCACAGATACTTAGGCAAATGAAACCTGTTGCTATATGAAGTCTATCCCTTGTATTTTGTTGCTGTATATTGCAATGACCTCACAGCCTTCCCCTAAACTGGTACCCTCCAGGTGTCTAGGAATCCAAAACATCTGGAGGGCATCAGGGTGGGAAGGGGCACTGGCTAAAAGCATTCTTGTTTAAACAAGCCTACACAGATGCTTAGAAAGTATTGAGGTATTTATAATCTGTTTTAGTATTTTAACTCTTGTAATTTTTTTCTTGATTTTATTGTCTTATCTTTTTGAAAACTGCACTGAGGTGATTTTATATATATATATATATATATATATATATATATATATATATATATATATATATATGCAATCCCGCGGTGTATAAATTTTATGAAGGAAATAATAAAATAAATAAATGACCTATGGTTTTGAGCAATAAATTAGAATGACTGATATTGACCAGCAGTTCTAACCAATGAATGGCAACACAAACTATTAATTCTTTGTGATACAGAGGGTTTTTTTCCCTTAACCCAACAACAATTTATCCTAGTTGTGGGTCAGGGTAAGACAAAAGTAACTATATGACCTTTAGAAGACGTCTGAAGGCAGCCCTGTATAGGGAAGTGGTTTTTTATGTTTAATGTTTTATTGTGTTCTTATATCTGTTGGAAGCCATCCAGAGTGGCTGGGGCAACCCAGTCAGATGGGTGAGGTATAAATAAAATAATCATTATCGTCATCCTTATTATGGAATAGGGCGTCCCTGTTTTCTTCAGAGAAATGTTAAGGTTATGGGGAGAGGCTGTGGCCTGGAGAAAGTCCTGAGGGCCGAATAGAAACACTTTGAGCCCCTGGGCCTGAGGTTCTCCACCAAGAGTTTCCTGGTTCTCCACAAAGCTACTTTGTTCTCCACCAAGAGAGATTTTGTTAGTATCAGTAAACAAGTAACTATAGATCCCTCTTGTGAGGGACAGGGGATATCGCGAAGTCCCTCCCCTCCTGAGTTCAAGCCCGGCACTGACCACAGGGGAAAGCAGAGGGAGCTCTGATTCCAGTGGGGAAGCAGGAAGTCGGGTCCGAGGCTCAGGCAAGGTAGCGGAGCCAGGGTCCCAGGTGGGACAGGAAGGGGCAAGTAAGGGGGGGAGACCCATCCCTCCAACGCCAGAATTACGCAGAAAGAGGAGGGGCAAGAGGATGGGTCTGCCGAGGCTTTTGTGCTGGGGAAAGACGCGCCAAAAGTCATTCGGAGGTTCTGATACCGACTGAACACACCACTCTGTGTAAATAGCAATGATTTTAGCACTGTAAATACGCAGCACCAATAAAAGAATAAAATGCAGAGCTGCGTAGCGTCGTTACTCTGAAGTAGCCTACTCCGGCCACTGTGATAGCAACCTCCGAATCTTTTTGGGCTACTTTGGAGTTGCCGGGATGAGCGTGTCAGAGGCGGAGAAATGGCGGCAGCTCGCTGAACAAGCACAAGAGGAGCTGCAGAAGCTGCATCTGCAGGCACAGGGAGAATTAAAGGCAGCAAAAGAAGAGACTAAGCAGGTCCAGGAAGAACGGCTACAACTTGCGGAACAGGTGAGAGCGCTTCAGGAAAGAGAGCAGCAATTAAGGGCGGTGGCGGTAGACCTCCAAAGCAAGCTAGATGCAGAGAAAGACAAGGCGGGAGGGGCTCCCCAAGTCCAAGTGCTGCCAGGAAGGAGAGCAGGGACCCTTGTAAGCAAGTTCAATGGAGACCCGAGGGAATATCATGGCTTTGAGACTGAGATCGTGTATGCTCTTGAGCTGCACCAGAATGAGTTCCCCGATGATGAGCACAGAGTAGCGTTTATTGTGGAACATCTCACCGGAGCAGCCAGGGAGTGGCTAAGACCATTAATCGCAACCAAGAATCCTTGCATGAAAAATGTCCAACAATTTCTAGAAGGTTTGAGGACGATGTATTCGTCCGATAGTCATTTGGACCAGACTAAGGAGGAACTGCATAATTTACGCCAAGGAAATATGACAGTTCGCGCATATTGGGCGAAATTCACCATGCTGGTGCACAGACTGGGGTGGGTTTTGGAGTCGCCTCCTATGCAAGCTGCGTTTTACTTGGGTTTGAGCGAGGAGGTGAAGGATGAACTCTCGAGAAGTCCAAAGCCCAGTACTATGGATCAGCTGAGCAAAGCGGCTCTGGCGGTGGGGGTGAGGCAGGAATCCCGGTGGAACGACAAGCAAGCGACGCGCGCAAAGCGGGCTTGGTTCCCACGGTCGCAGGAGAAGCCACTCCCTCAACAACCCTTTCAAGCCACGCCTGGAGCCAGCCAGGACCAGGAGCCCATGCAAATTGATAGCGCGCGCGCGCGGGCTTTTCAAACCCCAGCGGCGCCAAGACGCAAGGAGGGAAGGGGCGGGAATTGCTTTCTCTGCAACTCACCCCAGCATCTCGTCAGAGACTGCCCACATCGCAGGGAGTGGCAAGGAAAGGCGGGAACGGTGGTGCCCTCCCCCACTGACGCAGCACCACAGCAGGGAAACGGGAAAGCCTGGCTGCAGGAGACAAGGGGCAGCAGCCAGGCACAGTCAGCAGACAACAGCCCCAGCCCGCCCACCCGCACAGAGAGGAGCAGAGCCAGCCCACCCCTCCCAGAGCAGGAGTGGTTCTAGAAGTGACGCTAACGCTCCCAAATGGCTATCCCCTGACGGTCCTCGCCCTAATTGACAGTGGGGCGTCCGCCAACTTCTTCTCGAGAAGCTTTGCAGAAGAGCACCAAATCCAGCTTTTGCAGTTAGATTTTCCTCTGCACGTGGCAACCATTGACGGCAGGGAGCTGCTGGGAGGGGCCATCACACATCAAACCCCCCCCATGAGAATGACGGTGGGAAGGCACTCAGAGACACTGGCGTTCAACGTCACCACCATCTCAGACCCCCCCATCGTCTTGGGCATGAGCTGGCTGGCGCGCCACGACCCCTCCATCAGTTGGCACCAGAGGTGCATCACGTTTGGGTCGGACTTTTGTCTGGAACATTGCATGCAGCACCAACCAGGGGAGGGGCCTCCGATAGCCACGGTGGCCACCATGCATATCAAAGGGGGTGAGGCAATACCCAAGCAGTACTGGGACCTGCAGGAGGTCTTCAGCGAAGCGGAGTCCGACCACCTACCCCCGCACAGGCCTTTTGACTGCCAGATCAACCTGGTGCCAGGGGCGACGATACCCCCAGCCAAGCTGTACGCCATGTCAGACCAGGAGCTGGAGGATCTGCGCGCTTTCATCGACAAGAACCTCAAGCGGGGGTTCATAAGGGAAAGCAAGGCAGCAGGGGGCAGCCCGGTCTTCTGGGTGGACAAGAAAGACACGCAACAGCGCCGTCTTGTGGTGGACTTTAGACGGCTGAATTCGGTGACAGAGCCAGTGGCTTTCCCCATGCCCAGAGTGGATGATCTCCTGACAGCGGCACGCAGGGGCAAGATTTTCACCAAGCTGGACCTAAGGGGGGCGTACAACTTGATCAGGATCCGGGAAGGAGATGAATGGAAAACCACGATGTTCACGCCTCTGGGCTCTTTTGAATATCTGGTGATGCCCTTCGGTTTGCAAGGGGGCTCAGCATGCTTCCAGGCCTTCATGCACCACGTCCTGGGGTCCCTCCTCTTCAGGAAATGCTTGGTCTTCCTAGATGACATCCTTATCTACTCGAATGACCCAGTGCAGCATGTGAAAGATGTCAGAGAGGTGTTGCAACGCCTGAAGGAGAACCACCTGTATGTGAAGCTGGAGAAGTGCAAGTTTCACACCAAAGAGGTGGACTTCCTGGGCTACAAGCTATCAGACAAGGGGCTGGCGATGGACAAGGACAAGGTGCAGGCCATCCTGGACTGGCACAGCCCCAGGACGCGCAAAGATGCCCAACGCCTACTAGGCTTCGCTAACTTCTACAGGAAGTTCATCAAGAACTTCTCTCGCGTTACGGCTCCCATCACGGACTGCCTGAGAGGCAAGCAGAAGTTCAGGTGGACACCAGAGGCGCAAGCAGCGTTCGAAAGCCTCAAGAGAGTGTTCGCCTCAGACCAGAACCTGTTCCATGTGGTGCAGGACGCGCCCCTACGCATTGAGACAGATGCTTCTGAAAAAGCTGTGGGCGCGATTTTGTTGCAACTGGACGCCAACAGGGAGTGGAGACCCTGTGCCTTCTTCTCCAGGAAGCTGACACAGCCTGAACGCAACTACACAGTGTTTGATAGGGAACTTCTTGCGATCTACGCTGCGTTCCAGCACTGGCGACACTTCCTGGTGGGCGCAAAGCACCCCATCCAGGTGTGCACAGACCACAAGAACCTGGAGTTCTGGAGAACGGCCAGGGTGCTCAACCAGCGGCAGATACGGTGGGCAGAGTTCTTCTCGAACTTCAACTTCTCCATCCACTACATCCCGGGGGAGCAGAATGTCAGGGCGGATGCCCTCTCCCGCAAGCCAGAGTACATGGAGGAGGAGGCGCCACCAGCACCCAGGCACATCTTCCCCCCGTCAGCATGGTCCTGCGGAGCAGCAGTGGTGAGCGAGGCAGAACTCACAGCACTGACGGCAGCGGATGAGTTTGCCAACCGCATCTTCAGAGAACTGAGAGGGGGGAGGGAGCAGGCAAAAGACTTTGCAGAACGCAGGGGGCTGCTTTTCTACAAGGGTGCACTCTACCTGCCCACCACCCAGCTTAGACGTACGGTCCTCAAGCAGATGCACGACAACCCAACGGCGGGTCATTTTGGAAGGGACAAAACCGCCCACCTAGTCATGAGACACTTCTGGTGGCCAGGGGTACGGGAAGATGTTCGAGACTATGTACGGGGCTGTGACACCTGCCAGCGGGCAAAGGTGGTCAGAGCAGCGCCACCAGGCTTGCTGGAGCCCTTAGCCACCCCACACAGGCCGTGGGAAGTGGTGTCCATGGACTTCATCACAGATCTGCCTTCTTCCAGGGGCAAGACCGCAGTGTTGGTGGTGGTGGACCTCATGTCCAAAATGTGCCACTTTATACCGTGTGCCAGGGCGGTCTCGGCAGAAGAGACAGCCAAACTGTTTGTGGACCACGTGTTCAGACTGCATGGATTACCTTTAAGGGTTATTTCGGATAGAGGCCGCCAATTTGTTTCCAGGTTCTGGAGGCGGCTCATGAACCTCCTGCAGGTGGAGGTCAGCTTGTCGACAGCTAGACACCCGCAGACCAACGGACAGGCGGAGAGAGTCAACGCCATTCTGCAGCAGTACCTGAGATGCTACGTCAGCCAGCGGCAAACAGACTGGGTGGATAGACTGCCACTGGCAGAATTTGCCTACAACAATGCGGTGCACGTCTCCACAGGGGTGTCGCCCTTTAAGGCCAATTACGGGCGCGACCTCAGATCTTTCCCAGAGAGGGAGGGGGAGGAGGAGGAGGAGGGCCCACAGGCTGAGGATTGGGCAGAGGAACTGGAGACGGTGCACCAGCAGCTCAGAGAACACTTGGAGAGGGCCAAGGAAGCGTACAAAAGGGGGGCAGATCGCCACAGGCGACAAGGGGAGGTCATCAGGGTGGGGGACAAGGTTTGGTTGTCCTCGGAGGGCCTGCCCACCAGAGGGAGGTGCAAAAAGCTGGCGCCCAGAAGGCTGGGTCCCTTCACAGTCACGCAACAGGTCAACCCGGTGGCATACAGGCTGGCACTGCCAGAGGACATGAGGGTGCATCCAGTGTTTCATAGATCGCTGCTGTCGCCGTACAGGGAAAGCAGCAGGCTCCGAGACAGCGAACACACCCCCGAGGGAGGGGGGGAGAGGGGAGGCAGGGAGCAACTCAATGAAGCCACGGCCATCCTTGATTCACGGAGGGGGGTGGGGGGACTGGAGTACCTCATGGCATGGGAGGACGCTCCGCCCTCCCAGAATGAATGGGTCCCCGCCACTCAGATACAGGAGGAATTCTTGGTGGAAGAATTTCACGCCCTCTTCCCCCACAGACCCAAGCCCTGGCACATGGAAAGGGAGGGGGAGGAGGAGGAGGCACGGGAGAGCAGCTCACCATGGCGCTGGGAAGCGGAGTTTGAGGAATCGGGAGACGAGATATGGGTGTCACCAAGATCCACCCAGTCAGAGGCAGAAGCAGATTGGCAGCACATTTTTACCCCCACCAGCTCAGACGCCACGGACTTTTTGGGATTCCAGTCCTCCCAGGCGGAAGGGGGGGCCTCGCAGGAATGGGCGGAGGTGTTCACACCAACGGGCTCGGAAAGCACTGAGTTCCTAGGCTTCCAGTCGTCACCGACACCTGGGGGGGACCTGGGGAGGGGAGAAGGGGAGCTTGGAAGGGGGGTGGATGTGAGGGACAGGGGATATCGCGAAGTCCCTCCCCTCCTGAGTTCAAGCCCGGCACTGACCACAGGGGAAAGCAGAGGGAGCTCTGATTCCAGTGGGGAAGCAGGAAGTCGGGTCCGAGGCTCAGGCAAGGTAGCGGAGCCAGGGTCCCAGGTGGGACAGGAAGGGGCAAGTAAGGGGGGGAGACCCATCCCTCCAACGCCAGAATTACGCAGAAAGAGGAGGGGCAAGAGGATGGGTCTGCCGAGGCTTTTGTGCTGGGGAAAGACGCGCCAAAAGTCATTCGGAGGTTCTGATACCGACTGAACACACCACTCTGTGTAAATAGCAATGATTTTAGCACTGTAAATACGCAGCACCAATAAAAGAATAAAATGCAGAGCTGCGTAGCGTCGTTACTCTGAAGTAGCCTACTCCGGCCACTGTGACACCTCTATCTGTGTAAAAAGAAATGCCTGCCAGCCTACCTTCGTGTATTTGAAAGAATTCGAGAGCATTGTTTTGGTGGATTTTCACAAAGGTCTTGATGCATCAACCCATTTTGCATGAATTAATCTACAGTGTCAGTCTGTCAGCATCATCTGTGTCACCACCATCATATTCCTCCGCAGCGCCACTGGCAATAGTTCTTACAGCTGTGGAGATTCCTTTCCAGAATTTACCTCTGCTTGCTGGAACGAAAGGCAAGAGTAGAACCGAACCGTTGGACCAAAGCAAAACACCTCAGGTGGGTGAGTGTTGCTTTTGAGGCAACCTTCTTGTCTTGAGAAGACTTTGGAAGATACCAACATTGGCGCTTTTCTTCAGGGAAGCTGCCTTGAGCATTGTGAGGAGGAAAGGTGAAGACAAATTGAAAACCTGCAGACCCTCCACGTGTCCCTATTTTCCAGGAAAAACGGAGAGCCGTCCCGGTTTCTGATTTGATCCTGGAATGACCCACTCTTCCTTAGGATGTCCCTATTTTCACTGGAGAAATGTTGGAGGGTATGGAGTTATCTGACCCCCCAAGCCATCTGAAGGCAATCCTGTATAGGGAAGTTTTAAAAAAATCCTTCTGGCACAGCAGGAGGGGAGATTGCAGGCACACCACGAGCCCTTCATGCGCTGGGGGGATGGCTGTCATCCCCCCAGCCATTGGCTGTGCCCCGGGCGTGGCACTCCCCGGCGCGTCCAATCTGCACGTCCCGGGGGCGTGGCTCACTGACTTAAGTGAGCACGCGGCCGGGGCTCAGTCTCTCGGTTCCTGCCCCCAGCCGCTTCGGTTTTCCCTCCCACCCTCCCTTTAGGCAGGGCTTTCCTTTTGACGTTGCTGCGGAGCTCGGTTGGTCGCCGTTGAGGGGCCTGGTAGGAATTTTTCCACTTGGCAAATTGGCTTGGGCCGGGTGGTTTTCACCTGCCTCGTATCAACTCGTCACAACTTTGGTTCTGGCGGTTAGGCATTGGATTATCTCTGAAAAGTTATGGTGGGGGTGGGGAAGGTTGCTGCCATCACCTTCCCCAAAATGCTGAAGGGTACTCCCTTAAGGAGTCCGGGGGCGTGGCCATGTCCGAAGCCGTGGTAGGTGAGGGCCTAAGGCACGCCCCCTATGGCGGCCCCAGGGTGACTTCCTAGCTGATCTGAATCACAGGGCTCACCCAACGGTGGTTAACCCTTCACAGACTGCCAGCACAACGGGCTGGAGTCGGATATAGTTGGTTAGATCCAATGCCTAAGCCAATACCTCTCTACACCCGTAATCAATAAGGATGTGGCCTTTTTATGCCCATTAACCTTATTCAACGTGTCCTGTGTCTTTATTTACTCCTGGAGGGATCAGGGTATCGCCACGCAAAAATGTTCAATGTTTTATTATGTTATTATATATGTTGGAAGCTGCCCAGAGTGGCTGGGGCAACCCAGTAAGATGTGTGGCGTATAAATAGTAAAATTATCGTTATGGAATGGAACGTCCCTATTTTCATCGGGGAAATGCTGGAGGCTATGAACACGATGTCCTAAAACGCTACTCCAACCCCCAAAATAGTTCTGCAGTTGCATTTCTGGGGAAAGAACAGACTGTCTTTCACCGATGATTAGTGTTCTCATTGGAGATCTGTTAAAGGTTCTGAGGCACCCAAGGGCAGGGGGTGCAGTAGACTTCCCACTTGTGGGGACTGAGGATGGGTGAATATGTCAATTGTTTCTTATCCCCACCCCCTGATCTTATGTTCAGTTCTCCACATTTCTACATCAGTTTCCAGCCTTTTTGAAAAAATGCTCATGAAAATTAATCAGCATTTTTGTGCAAATTATCCTAATATAGACATTTTGTTATGCAATTTACCCAAATATTCAGTTTTGCAAAACAGTTTCCACTAATATAATGTATTTTTGTATGCTATTTTCGCTTATATATATGAACCGTATGCACATTTTACTATAGCACATGCTTTTCTGCATGCATTATTTGGCTGGAACACTGTGTTGCAAGATTTGGATTAATTGGAAATTTTGAAGGATATCTGTCTTTCAGTTCTCTTATTGTTTCAGAAAAATGTGAATTGGGTATGTTCACCTTCAAATGAAAGGCAAATCAAAATTCTCCCCTATCTCTAGGAAGGACTGCCTTGTGTTTTACAGGAAAGCCATCAAATAGATCAATATAATAACTCAGCTGGGTGGACATATGCTAAGAATTAAAGAACAAGTTGTCTCTGATTGCATGCTCAGCCCAGGAATTTGTGATCGGTGACAGAAGCCAAGTCACAAGTCCTTTCACATACAAATCTGCTTCAGACTTCTCCCAAACTCGCTCTCTCTCAGCTATACAGCTGCAAATAAAATGCTTTAAGTGTGTTGTAAAGTGCATTACACAAATGTGACACAAGATGGCGATTGTGAGCTATGGCAAATTCAATATATTTTTCAAAATGTTTTTAAAAAAACATTTTCACACGTTTTTTATATGTGTCTAGATTCCACCTCTCTCTCTTTCACTCTCACTCACACATACAAATTTGGAGGTAGCTTCTCAGCTGCTGTTATTGTTGGAATAACTGTTGGAAGTCAGAAACGCTTGCTGATTGGCTGCAATTCACCAGGCATCTCCTCAGTAAATTCAGGTCTACCTTCTGCACACCCCTGACCATGAGTTTCCCAGAAAAATATGAGCAATGATCAAAAGAGGGGGAGAGGAGAGCAACTAACCTAAAATATCATTACTTAGAAACAGGTTACCTTCCACTGTAGATTTCTGAATACAAACCACATTGCTCTAGTTTCAATAGGCAGAATTGCTATTAAATTTTAGAAAGTTAGGAACTGCCTGCCTAAACTTTGCCCATCTAAACTTGTGGTATTTGAGGAGAATTTTTGCAGCACAGAAAATCATGTCAGAAAAATCCATTTGTTTTCCCACTTCACTTTCCAAAGGGTTATAGACACATATTCTCCAAAGCACACCCATTGTGCCTGCAAATAAGCATTTTACCACCTCCATTCAGAAAGAATTAAATGGCCTTCTCACAGGAGAAGTTAAGAAGTAAACTCTTGGTTGGTACATTACACTGAAAAGATGTCAGATATGGACATTGAGCTCTGGTGCTTTGCACAATTACAAGGAATACACGAGAGATGGGGCAGAAAGCAGTTTGGCTTAATATGAGACATTCTTCTTTTCAATCTCGGTTTAACCTTTGTGCTACTAACAGTGCAATTCTATGCATGTCCACTCAGAAGTAAGGCCCATTGAGTTCAAGGCTGAGTTCTAACACCAACCCAGCAGGTTAGGCCACAAGCCAAAGATTCACCATCACATTTCTCCTGCCACCGCCTGCTTATTTGGCACCAGGGCTACAGGGTGACCCCTACCTTGCTGAAATATACTCAGAGTCGAGTAGTAATTTCATGCTCTTTATTTCAGCTAATAGGAACAGTGATTGAATCGCCGCCGCCCCTCGACTGTCAGGCTTTATATGCATTATTTACACAATGAGTACCGTCAGATTGGTTGATTATGTTTCCCTCCTGTAGCCTGATTGGGCGGCATTCTAGGATCCTACTTGCCTATTGTTCTAGCATCCAAGCTTAGTACATAACACTTGCCATGACCTCCTTGTGTGTAAGGGAATCAGCACCTGAAATTCAAGGCTGTGTACAACAACGTTTATTCTAGAATCCATGGAACCTGGATGATACCTGGGGTTATTTTTTTTCCTGAGTAGTCAACACACAATCTTTAGTGTATTGCGCATCTTTTGCCCTTGAAAAGTGCCTCTTGAAAAACTGGTTTCATTCTGAAAATAAAAGCTCATAGCATATTGGTTCTGCATGACACCACATAGTGTTCATCTGAAAACAGAAGGGGGCGGTACTGGCAATGGGTGTTTGTCCGCAGGCACCCGATATGCAGCAAGTGGCATATCACACCAGGATTGCAATTTCCACTTTCTTCTTCATTTACCTGGGTGCGGGGTGCAAGGAGGAGAGTCGTGGATAAGGGGAGGGTTTTCAAACACGTTATCAATCAACCATGCCCACCCCAGCGGACGTCGGGCTCTAGAATCAGACTGAATGCAGTACATTGAGGAGGAGTGGTTCTAGATTGAGGAAAAACTACATTTTTGTGCTATAAATGTATTCATATGTACGCAGTCCAAATCCCTGCTTGACAGCTTCAGCCCATCACTCTTCCCAACCCCTCCTTTAACCCAGTAGAGAAGCCTAGAACTAAGAGCCCTTGAGTATAATCAGAGACCTGTACAGTCCAGAAATCCATTTAAGAAGTTTATTTAACAGAAACAAATATTTGCAATCAAAACCCCCACTAAACCACATTCAGGCCAGTGCGTCCCATTTTGCCACTTGAGGCAAAATGGGAAGTGCTTCTCGACCACTGCCGCCAGCTGCATCGCCCACTCTGCCATCTCTGTGCCAGTTTCGGATGTGATCACACCGATTTCCAATGAGATCTTACGTTCCTTGCGAAATCTTGCATGGTTTTCCATGAGATCGTCCTAGGAATTGGCGCAATCTCACCCAAAATCAATGCTGAGGCCAGCGCTACTTCACCAGCAGTGGTGGAGGTAGTAAAGGGTAAAAAAGATAAAGGACCCCTGGACGGTTAAGTCCAGTCAAAGGCGACTATGGGGTTGCTGCGCTCATCTCGCTTTCAGGCCAAGGGAGCTGGCGTTTGTCCACAGACAGCTTTCTGGGTCATGTGGCCAGCATGACTAAACCGCTTCTGGTGCAACAGGACACAGTGACAGAAACCAGAGCACACGGAAATGCCGTTTACCTTCCCACCGCAGCGCTACCTATTTATCTACTTGCACTGGCGTGCTTTCGAACTGCTAGGTTGGCAGGAGCTGGGACAGAGCAACGGGAGCTCATTCCGTTGCGGGGATTCGAACCGCCGACCTTCTGATCAGCAAGCCCGAGGGGCTCGGTGGTTTGCATCCCGGTGGAGGCAGTAGGACAGGCAGGGCACCATGGGGGCACCTCCTTGTGGTGTCATGATGCTGTCATGCAAGGAACGTCAAGCGTGAAGAATTAACACTTTATTGCCAAAAGTACACTTACAAGCGAAGTTAGGAAAGTCCTATGTCTCTCAGCTACTGCGGGATGTACACCTAATGAGGCAGTTGCCGCAACAGAAAGGCACTGCCCCCATCCTGGGACACTCTGCGTGCAATGCATGAGTTGTACTACTGAATTACAGGTCTTCCTGAAGTGTAATATACTGAAATATACATTTGTCATCCTTGTAGGAAACAGCCATGTTAAGTAAACTCCCTCCTTCGGTCAAGATACTCCTGTATTTCTGTTTAGAAGTCTTCCTGCGCTGGATGTTGCTTCTGTGCCTTGTACCTTGTATGGTAGAGATTTAACTGCTTTTTCGTGCTAAGTGTAGAAATGCATGCTAGGCTGCCCTCTACTGTTCTGATAAAGGCAGAGAGCTTTCATCTGCTGCTATTAAACAGGAAAACTGCATGGATGCAGATAGAAACTGCAAATAGGCTTTCTCACTGGAAACAGATCGAAAAAGATATATACAGTATATAAAAACAACCCAGTACAATATTTGGACTGGAACTGAACTCATTGTAAAGGTTGCCTTGGAGAAGCATTAGAACGGAGAGTTGCATTTCTGGACAATTCCAAGTGAATTCCGAGACAAAAGGTATCAGTATATCCTTCAGTATACCTGAAGGAGCGTCTCCACCCCCATCGTTCTGCTCGGACACTGAGGTCCAGCGCCGAGGGCTTTCTGGCGGTTCCCTCGCTACGAGAAGCCAAGTTACAGGGAACCAGGCAGAGGGCCTTCTCGGTGGTGGCACCCGCCCTGTGGAATGCCCTCCCACCAGAGGTCAAAGAGAACAACAACTACCAGACCTTTAGAAGGCATCTCAAGGCAGCCCTGTTTAGGGAAGCTTTTAATGTTTGATGGATTTCTGTATTTTAATATTTTGTTGGAAACCACCCAGAGTGGCTGGGGGAACCCAGACAGATGGGTGGGGTATAAATGAATGAATGAATGAATGAATGAATGAATGATTCCAATTCCCTTGTCAAACAAGCAGTTGTGCTTGCCTCTGGTTTTTTGTTTGTTTTTTTTGGTTTTTTTTAGATTAGTGGAAGAGTACATATTGTAAATAAAGTTTTTCTCCTGATAAACTGTAAACCAAACACACACACACGCCAAAGACCTAGGACTGGGCAAATATTTGCATTTGACAAATGCATTCTGTGCCTATAATGTGAAATCCCACTGTGGAGAAGCAGCAAGGAGGTTTAGCAGGCAATTGGGAGAAAAGAAGGCGGGGACTGGCAGGCCAATGGGTAGGTGGGATTTCAGACTCACCAGGGAATGTCAGGGGGATTAGACCTAGTCATGCCAGTGATGACATCATTGGTGGGAGGGAGCATGGTCAGGTTTGTCGCACCTGGAATGAATGGATCTATTTTCCATTTGCTTAGGGGTTAGCAAACTTTTTAAGCAGGGGGCCGGTCCACTGTCCCTCAGACCTTGTGGGGGGCCAGACTATATTTTGAAGGGGGTAAAAAAAGAATGAATTCCTAAGCCCCACAAATAACCCAGAGATGCATTTTAAATAAAAGGACACATTCTACTCATGTAAAAACACGCTGATTGCGAGACCACCCGCAGGCCAGATTTAGAAGGCGATTGGGCCGGATCCAGGCCCCAGGCCTTAGTTTGCCTACCCATGGGCCTTAGACAATTCTTAGCCTAACCTCAGGAGTTTACCCAATTACTAGTTATTGTTTCTTAACAGTTCAAGTCCTGGCAGCTGTATTATTGAACTGTGGTTATTTTGCATTTTTGTGGAAACTGTCTTGAGACAAAGAACGGAAGGACGCTACGTGCCATTGAGAGACTCCAGGGGTTTCAAGGGTTTTTCCAGGGTTCAGCCTGCTTGGTATGAAGGTCACTGGAAACTGTGGTGTCTTTGGGATACAAGGTTTTATCTATATACAACCTGAGCATAGCATGGAGGAGCTCACAGCATTAACACTCCCATCTTGCTTCTCTGTTAGTCAGTGCTTTGGCTCCAGCATGGAGCAAAACAACAACAAACCCGCATCCTCTCCATCCTCCAGCTTCCAACATGCTGCTTTCCCATCTCACACACAACAACAATTCTCTAGCTTTTGTTCTTCTATCTAGGATCACGTGGCCTCCAGCCAAGTGAGGGCACTGCAGGGAAATGCTTAACCCGCTTTCCTGGGGGAACCATCACTAAGCGGGTTCTTTGAGACGCTGGTGAGGACTTAATAACAGCGGTCCTGAAAGACCTTCATTGGCTCTGTTATGTACTGAGCTGAATCCTAGAACAATAGGATTCAGAATCAGCAGTCTGATTGGTCCACAGGAGCTACCCAATCCAACTCCAGGTGGGAGTGAATCCGCAACCTGATTGGCCTGCAGGAGCAGCCAATCAGGCGGCTGGCAGAAGTGAATCTGTAACCTGATTGGCCTGTAGGAGCAGCCAATCAGGCTGCAGACAGAAGTCAATCCACAACCTGATTGGCCCACAGGTGTAGCCCTGAAGTAGTCAATGACGCAAGGCCCATTGTGTAAATAATGTATATAAGCAGATGGTTTTGGGAAAAGAGCCATTCTTCTCTTCTTCTCCTTGATGACTATGAGCTGAATAAAGAGCATGAAATTCACTCTCGACTCCGAGTATATTTCAGGCTCCCAGTACGTTTCCGAGCACAATTCAAAGTGTTGGTGCCATAGCTGCCAAGTCTCCCGTTTTTCACGGGAAAACCCCGTATTTAAACCCGTTTCCTGATGTTGTCCCGAATAGAGAAAAATCCCGTAAATCCCCTGGACTTCCTACCTGCCAGGGAGGCTCCTTCTGCGCACTTCCAGTGCCGCGGTGCTGCTGATCCTGGATTTTTCTTACCGGGAGTTGGAGGGTATGGTTGGTGCTGACCTTTAAAGACCTAAATGGCCTCGGCCCAGTATACCTGAAGGACACTGAGGTCCAGCTCCGAGGGCCTTCTGGTGGTTCTCTCCCTGCGAGAAGTGAGGTTACAGGGAACCAGGCAGAGGGCCTTCTCGGTAGTGGCACCTGCCCTGTGGAATGCCCTCCCATCAGATGTCAAGGAAACAATCAACTATCTGACTTTTAGAAGACATCTGTTTAGGGAAGTTTTTAATGTTTGATGTTTTTAATATTCTGTTGGGAGCCACCCAGAGTGGCTGGGGAAACGCAGTCTAATGGGTGGGGTATAAATAATAAATTATTCTAAATTATTATTAACTGGCCAACTAAAGCCATTAGCTTGACAAAAGGACTAGTTTGGCATGTTCCAGAGATGCTTCTACTGAATTCTAAACCTCACTGGATGCAGGATCACAGGCTTGGAAGGAATCCAAAGATATAATCCAGACAGACTGCCTGCCCCCACCCCCACCCCCAAATCACTTGAGTGGCTACTCTGTGCTTCAGATACAGCAACCAACGTCAGCCACCTTGAAATTAACACAAGCTAGCTCCTGGTTTTTGATTTTTCTGTTTTGTAAAAATCATGTAAGAAGCTTTTTACTTAGCTTTTATAATTGGCATTTGGATAATGATGATCGTAAGGTACACCTGTCCTAAAGTGATTGTCTGTGACAGTGGAATACCTGATGGAATACACCGATGCATGCCCATGACTCTGAATACAACAGATGATACCCCTTAGGCAACAAGAGACATTGTTGTGTTGGAAAAAGCTGACAGGCGGTAAGGAGAACGCCAAATGGCAAAGTGGCGGCAGGATGACAGCCTGCTTACAATACTGTCATTGTGCCTGCCAAATCGAACATCTTTTACACGTCACTCAAGGAGGAAGAACCTCTCAAAATCTCAAGAGCGCCAAAACTTCTAATCTCGTTGGTATCAGCAGGAGGTTCCCAGCCCACAGAAGTTATTTCGATGACCCCAGAAACTCAAGCTAGGCATGAAGTGCTTCCTCGATTTGAGGTATACAATTAAGCAGAATTTAACTTTCTGGTACAATAACTTCCACTATGAAAATATTCAGAGATGTGGCAGAGAAGGCAAGGCATAATATATAACATCATCCATTATTTGCTTTAGGTGGGTGTGTCCCGTTACACACACACACACACAGAGAGAGAGAGAGAGAGAGAGAGAGAGAGAGAGAGAGAGAGAGAGAGAGAGAGAGCACCTGCTTCAAATTTAAAGAAATACGCAAACGGTGTTTACTATGACTGCCTGAAAGAACAGGAAAGTACTAATAACAATCTGTGGCTGCAATCCTACACACACACACACAGTGGAAGTTGGTGCTCATTGGGACCAGTAGGGCAGAAGGTGGAGCCAGAGCAAGGGACCAGCAGAGCCAGATCCAATATTGGGCACATCCAACAAATTCTGGCTTTGTTCCAGTTGTCCTTTCTGTTCATTTCTGCAAAGGCAACACAGAGACTGTGGAGAAGGAGCCTGTGACAGCCAGTGTCCCACCCTGAACAGTTTGTAAGTAGAGAGGTGGGCTGGGCAGTCAGTGGCTACTTGAGGGGAGATGGAGCTCGATGGGGCACTGCTGCAGTTCTCAGACTGGTTCCCCTCTTTCTATAAAACTATGGGTGTTGAAACTCCACAAGGGAATAGGGGACCTGGCTCCATTAATAATAAGTGCCTTGAATACGTTATAAACATACAACACCAGATGGCGCTGGAGAGCAAAGAAAAAAATCTATGCCGCTTTCCATAGCGTTTTTCTTTCTTTCGTTATAACGATTTCATTTCTGACATATTTATAGCGTGTGTTTTTTTTCCTGCATGTAGATCCACTCAGGGTTCTCCTAACACCTCTCGGTTCACTTAACAAACTGCAGTTCCCATTATTCTTTGAGGGAACTCGTGGCGTTAAGAGTGGCATAATAGCAATTTGAAAGTATGGTGCAGATGTGGCCTAAGTGAGGCTTACGCCAGAGCAGCAGTGTAGCGTGGGCTGCTAGCAACTGGGGCGGAGCAAGTGTTGCATGCGTGCGTGCGTGCGCGCACACACACACACAGGCAGTGAACTGGACAGCTGGGGGGGGGCACGGGTGAACGGAGCCCGCCTCCAACAGGCTCCTCACCCACTGCCTCCATCCATAGCTGCCAAGTTATCCCTTTTTTACAGTGATTTTCCCTTATGCTGAATAGGCCTTCTCGCGAGAAAAGCGAAAACTTGGCAGCTATGCCTCCATCCACCTGCCTGCCTGCTGCTGCACCTGAGCTGCCAGGGCTCTGTGCCTGTCAGGGGTGCCTTTCTGATTGCAACCCCTCAAAATTGTGCAACTGGGGCCACGGCCTCCCTGCCCGACCCCCACGCTCCAGAATAAACAGGTCTACGATTGCATGCTGCAAAGTGCATTTCAAGTAAGAAGTTCAGCCCTTCAATTTCTTTCTTTCTTTTACTAACCACTGTTTGTGTGACAGCAAACAGTTCAACTGCCACAGGTCAAGTGATCTAAAATCATGGCTCTCGTGATGCTTTGCAGGGAGTAGGGTATCAGCCATTGGGTCTTCTGTTTTGAGTTGTGTAGGTTAGAGTCCTATTCCTTCTCCAAGTGGGTCGACATGTGAATTGTTTGGAGGGAATTTTACATGAGCACTGTTCCATAGCATTTGGTATTTTCATATATATACATATATATAACTATTTGAAAAAAAGATGGGTTAATGAAGCAATTCTATATCCTTCCACTGTGCTGATGAAGAATTCTACGAAACAGTAGTCATTATCCGGAATCACTGTCCAGGGTTGAACATCATATTTGCTGATTACACAAAGCTTCACAGCTTGCAGGGCCGGCTCTAGGGGTAGTCTGGGTGGCGCGGGGGAGGCAGGGTGCCGGCCCGGTAGGGGGGCGCCACACGGTGCGCCCGCCCACCAGCTGCAACAAGAAATGGAGCGGGGCGGGGGCGCCAGAGCGATCTCCGCACCACGGCGCCAGGGCGCCCGACGTGCTTGAGACGGCCTGACAGCTTGTTTTCCACCGGACAAAGACTGGCATCGCGCTTCATTTAAAGACTTTCCGAGACTTTCGGTGACTTTTAAAGATTTAAGTTTATTATTTTTTATCTTTTGAAGTAATTCCATAAAGATTTTCATATTGTATATTGTTTATGGTCATCGTGTTGCTTTTGATATTGCTGAGGAGCGAGAACATGACAGAGGAGAGTAGCAATGATATTCCATTGGAGGCAACTTTAAAACAAAAACCAAGGGAACCAATTCTGGCAGAGAACATTTGCTTTGACCTTCAGGAAAGAGTTTTGGCATTTGAAGGTGGAATTAGCACTCCCCGCAGGATAATTTTCAGATTCCGAAAGTTACCAATGTAAACCACCTTATTGTTATTTATTTCATTTACGAATTGCTTCCCAGAAGAATTACGGTAAATAACAATCCCAAAACGATTTGCAATGTAATAAAAAACAGATAGAAAACACTTACATATGTTTAATAACTGCTGAAAATAATTGCTTTTATAAAAGCAGAAGTTTAAAACAGCAACAGCAGAAACATAGAATCAATACCAACTGGAGTTTTCATCGGAAGATTATACCAGGTCCTCTAAATTAAAGCCAGGCAGATGTGCCATTGTGAAGCTGCAAAGATATCGCTTCATCGGCGATCGATTGCCCATCACTGTTTCAGAGCTAAGCATCGAGAAAGGTGGAGCAAATTGCCCAGGCTTGTTTCTTTTGTAGAATCGAGCAAGAAAGCCAAAACATTTACCCTGTTATTCATCAAATAAAATGTTGTTTTTTTAAAAAATAAAATAGTTTAAAGATTTTCTCCATGAGGAGCCTAGATACCAGTTTCCTGGCAGTCGGTGGCATTCCAGAACTCAGCCCCATCTGTTAAGAGATTGCTGTGCCCATTGTGTAAGTTGATCAAGAGAGATAGGCAGATGGTGCTTTGCCAACCATAAGGCGAGGGTGAAATGTGCACATCACAGCTTTCTGGCAAACACTGCAGTCCTACGGTCACGTGATCCATCTCACACATCCGTCATAATGACAGATTAAAATCCAAACAGATCGCTTCATACTTAGCTTTCGCAACAAGCATTTTCATAAACACCCAACCAAAACAGTGCCCATATTGGCCGAAAGGGACACAACTGCCTCGGTCGATAGCAATCATGGGGAAAGCCAGTGCATGATGGGATGTCATGACAGGGCCAGCCATATTATTAGGTAGAGTGGGGTTTGGGATGTCATGAAAGAGGGCACCAAATTATAAATTATTTAATAAAACAGTATTGCATTTTTGTTCTACAGCCAAGGCAGGAGAGAGGTGATTGTAGGATTTTTTAAATTATTTTTATTTTTCCCTGAGGTGCCAAAATAAAAGCAAGAAGAAGTGGACTTAGCTAAGGTTATCCTACAACGTCCAATATCAGAGGTGGAATGGCGCCACTGAAAATCACTTTCTGGAGAACATGAGTGGGAGAGTGCTATTGGCCTCGTGTCCTGCTTATGGGTTTCCCAGAGACAACTTGTTGGCCACATTGAGAACAGAATGATGAATCGGTATCAGAAGAACCTTTTATTTGCATCAGCCACTAGCCATAGCAATAAAATAACATGCAGGTAAAAACTTAACTACCGTATACAAGATACACTCTAGAGGTTTACAGAATGATGAACTGAACGGGCCTTTGGTTTTGCTACCAGTCAGCAGAGATACATTACACAGTGGAACCTTGGTTTTTGAGCACCTTGGAAGCTGAACGTTTTGGAACCCGAACACCGAAAATCCAGAAGTAATTGCTTCCGTTTTCGAACGCGCCTTGGAAGTCGAGCAGCTTCTGCAGCGTTTTCCCATTTTCTCAATGGAAATTGCTGGCAGCCCTTTGTGCCTCAGTTGTGTGGCCTTCTAAATGTTGCTGAACCAAACTCCCATCATCCCTGACTATTGCTCCTGTTGGCTGGGAGGTGATGGGAGGATTTGGGAGACCAACAACATCTGGATGGACACGGGTTACCCATCTCTGATTTAAAAGGCAACATAGGGATGGGAGACACCTGGCTTGAGAGCAGTACATGTGAAAAGGATCTAGGAGTTTTGGTTGACCACAAACTTGACATGAGTCAGCAGTGTGATGCAGCAGCTAAAAAAGCCAATGCAATTCTGGGCTGCATCAATAGGAGTATAGCATCTAGATCAAGGGAAGTAATAGTACCACTGTATTCTGCTCTGGTCAGACCTCACCTGGAGTATTGTGTCCAGTTCTGGGCACCACAGTTCAAGAAGGATACTGATAAGCTGGAACGTGTCCAGAAGAGGGCAACCAAAATGGTCAAAGGCCTGGAAACGATGCCTTATGAGGAACGGCTTAGGGAGCTGGGTATGTTTAGCCTGGAGAAGAGAAGGTTAAGGGGTGATATGATAACCATGTTCAAATATATAAAAGGATGTCATATAAAGGAGGGAGAAAGGTTGTTTTCTGCTGCTCCAGAGAAGCGGACACGGAGCAACGGATTCAAACTACAAGAAAGAAAATTCCACCTAAACATTAGGAAGAACTTCCTGACAGTAAGAGCTGTTCGGCAGTGGAATTTGCTGCCAAGGAGTGTGGTGGAGTCTCCTTCTTTGGAGGTCTTTAAGCAGAGGCTTGACAGCCATCTGTCAGGAATGCTTTGATGGTGTTTCCTGCTTGGCAGGGGGTTGGACTGGATGGCCCTTGTGGTCTCTTCCAACTCTATGATTCTATGATTCTATGATTCTATGATAGGATTGTCATATGTCCGGAATTTATTGGACATAAACTTAATACTGCAGTCGGAAGCAGTGTCCAGGTGAAAATTCCCAAAATGTCCAGGAATATCTGGATGTATGGCAATGTTGCCAGCAGGGGCGTAGTAAGGGGGGCCGATCCGCCCCGGGTGCCTCAGTGACTCAAGATGTTTATTCGGCTTTACGCCCATCATAAAACACAACACAACAAAATAAATCAAATAAAACAGCGGACTCGTACAAGCCACAAATAATATAAAACAATTCACAGCTCACAAGGACAAATATTAACAATTCAAAAAGAAAAGTTTAAGATTATGATTAAAAATTTAGGCACTACGCTAAAATCAATATCTGCTGTCATTATAGAAAATTCTTATAACTATAAATAATCTGCTAACATTCCATTCCGTCTCTTGTACGAGAGGACGGCTGTTAGGAATTTAGCAACCTGTAGAGTAATATAAGGATCCACATCTTGTGGAGGTGGGTGCCATCATGGAGGGGGGTGACAAATTATCAAGGAACAATTACTGCCCTACTAGGGCGGTTCATGAAAAAACTTTTTTAAAAAAATGCCTGCTCCAAAGGTCTTGTCTTACTACACTAGGGATTATATATGAAATTTCATGCATATCAGTTAATATCTTGACCCTCCTCCATGAAAATAGCTGCTTACTTGGCCATTTTCCTATGTCGTGAAGGCTGAAATTTCAATTCAGTGGAACACTTTCTGTTCCCAACCCTAACCCTGCGGAAAGCCATCTAATTAGACTTTAATTTGATTTTGACATGTTTTTAGGAGGTAATTTAATTTTATACCAATGTTATGCATCTGATGTTGGCCGCCCTGAGCCTGACTTCAGCCGGGGAGGGTGGGATATAAATAAAAGATTATTATTATTATTATTATTATTATTATTATTATTATTATTATTATTATTTCCTTTGTAAGAAAATATGAAATAACGTAAAACCATTTTTGCAGGCAAAAAAAAAATCAATGTTTGTGGGGGGGGGTGACAAGAAATTTTCCGCACCGGGTACCACCTGACCTTCCTACGCCTCTGGTTGGCAGTGCTGTTTTTGCCAATTTCCCTTAAAAAAATAGCTCAAAAATATGGTATTTTGCCTTTAAAAAATAAAATAAAATATGACAACCCTAAGTCCACATAATATCTTGGTCCAATTCTGGCAAGAGTTAGCTTTCACCATGCACAAAAGAGTACTGTTTTCCTTGCACTACCCGACATGTTCAAAACCAGACTCTTGTGTGCAGAAACAGCTGCACGTGACCGTATTGGATAGAGGACATCTTTCTGAGTGCTTTTCTAGCACAGGCATGTGAATAGACCTTGAGAAATGAGTCTGGCCATTTGGTGAGAAATAGCCTAGCAACGGATTCAGGTCAGCTTTCCTGATGCTGCTTGCAGCTCCCCAAGCAGCACTGAAACAGCAGGACTGAAATCAATATCCTTCGCTGTTCAGTAACAAGAGGGAAGGGGCCAATAATGGAACACAATGGGTGCTTCCTGCATCACCCTAGAATGAGTTGCTTAAGGAGTTGGTGTTAAATCCTCTGTAGACATCTCAAACTTTAAAGTGGAGAATAGAGTCTCAGAAAGTCCCCAAATTGTTCAAGTAGCCTCAGGGGGAAAGTACAAAATTGGAAGCTTTCTGAAGCTATACACAATTGCAACGGCTGTTGATGCGCCTAATGATCCTGTCCTATTAGTTCCTTTAGCATTTACTCTGTGCATGGAGTTTTTATTCCTCTCTGGTCCACTTCCAAAACCCAATATAGTAGAGGTCGCTATTGTGGCACTGCATATTCATAAGATGTTTCACCTGAAGCTTTGTAGAGCAATCATATAAATATGAACTTCATGCCTTTTTATGGTGCACAGATTCCTGGTGTTTTGACACATCTATGCCTTCCTTGCTTAAGCCTGAAATATTATTTTTTACTATCGTATTGGCCCGAATATAAGTTGCACCCGAAGAGAAGATGTACCTTTAAAATTCAAGGGGGGGGGGAGACAATTCCCAAATATAAGCCGCCCCCTTAAAATTCCATGTTCTGTTTTGCAGTATGTCTGTTTCAGCAGCGATGTCGTAAAAGCCATTTTTTGTAAGGTTGCAAATTTAAGCCACACTTTAACTTTTCACGGTCGGAATTGGGGGGGGGGAGTGTGGCTTATATTCAGGCCAATATGGTATCTTTCCACCCCTGCTTGTGATTTGTTGGCTCTGGGGTCACCCCAGGAACAGAGGCCTTTGCCCCCCACTCACCTGCCAGTGTGCCCATCCGCACCGTCAATAGCACCTTTGAAAAGTCACATATTGGGTCATATTTTGGGGTGGAAGGAGTGTGAGTGTCCAATCTTGACATACAAAGAAACGTGGGCATGCCTGAGGGGGACACATTTTCAGTTGCTCTGGGAAATCCAACTCATACCTCATGTTTTCAAGCAATTTTTGGAAGCCTGAGCCACAGGTCACGTTTTCAGTCATTTTTTGGGGAAACCTGACCCATGGATTAAGTTTTCATATGTTTTTCGGAATCCTGACCAGTGGGTCACATTTTTGTGTGTGTTTTTGTGAATGCTGACCTGCAGATCACTTTGTCTTGTGATTATATATATATAGATCACCTTTTTGGTGCAATCCTGAGCCATGAGTCATGTTTTCAGGCAATTTTTGGAAGCCTAAACCATGGATTTCATTTTGGGATCTAGTTACTTCAAACTTTATTCAGCAGTATAATACAGAGCCCAGGTGGCAGTGGGTGAACAAGGCAAGTGATTTTGCTCCTGGTATTGTTAAATAATTGCAAGTCAGATGTGGAATTTATGCCTATATGCTGCAAACCACCCAGAGATCCAATTTCCGCCCTACTTTATAAGCCTATTCCTCTTACTGCAATGAGGAATAGGAATCTGAGCAGTGTTCATGATTTCAAAATAGAAGAAGAAGAAGAAGAGTTTGGATTTGATATCCCGCTTTATCACTACCCGAAGGAGTCTCAAAGCGGCTAACATTCTCCTTTCCCTTCCTCCCCCACAACAAACACTCTGTGAGGTGGGTGGGGCTGAGAGACTTCAAAGAAGTGTGACTAGCCCAAGGTCACCCAGCAGCTGCATGTGGAGGAGCGGAGACGCGAACCCGGTTCCCCGGATTACGAGTCTACCGCTCTTAACCACTACACCACACATAGGAGTGATCATTCAGGTTACTTAATTATCTATCCTGCCATGTTCCCAACAAATGTGTTTCTGCAATGCTCAGCAGTCATAGTTTTGAGGAAAGGCTATCTTGCTATCCCTCTGGAATGAGCTTTAAGGAAACAAAGATATTTGATGTTTTGTTGAAGACAACAAATTATTTTATACACATTTTTGCATTTTGGATTTTTAATCGTCTTTTAAAATGCACTGTTAAAAATGGCTATTTTTTATTTTTTCCAGTAAATAAACATTCACATGTACAGAATTCTTTCTTTTTCGCAAGCCAAATAATAATGGGATAATCCACTCCATACAGGGAAAGAATACTGCCTGGGACCTCCAACAAAATAGATTTAGAACCACAGAACCCGGAGAACCACCGCTATCTGCTCTTGATGTGTGCAGCCTGCATCTCATCCAGCACATTCCTGATGGATTCTACACAGACTTCTCCTCTGTGATCTTTCTGGCTGGCCTGCCTCCATACTTCATTAAAACTTTCATCTGAAAGGCTCACGCCAATGTTTCGCAAGATGCGTGCAATCTACAAAAGAATATACGGTATAATTATAACCTTCAGTTGAAGGAATAAACACATGTGCAGATCATAGAATTGATACTGAGATAAACAATTACTGCAGATTACAGGTAGGTAGCCGTGTTGGTCTGACGTAATCGAAACAAAATTTAAAAAATTCCTTCCAGCAGCACCTTAGAGACCAACTAAGTTTGTCATAGGTATGAGCTATCTGAAGAAGTGTGCATGCACATGAAAGCTCATACCTATGACAAACTTAGGTAAAGGTAAAGGGACCCCTGACCATTAGGTCCAGTCGTGACCGACTCTGGGGTTGCGGGGCTCATCTCGTGCTATTGGCCGAGGGAGCTGGTGTCCAGATTCCAGGTCATGTGGCCAGCATGACAAAGCCGCTTCTGGCAAACCAGAGCAGCACATGGAAACGCCGTTTACCTTCCCACTGTAGTGGTACCTATTTATCTACTTGCACTTTGATGTGCTTTCGAACTGCTAGGTTGGCAGGAGCTGGGACCAAGCAACGGGAGCTCACCCCGTCACAGAGATTCGAACCGCCGACCTTCTGATCAGCAAGCCCTAGGCTCAGTGGTTTAGCCCACAGCGCCACCTGGGTCCCCATGGCAAACTTAATGGTCTCTAAGGTGCTGCTGGAAGGATTTTTTTATTTTGTTTCTACTGTAGATTAGTGAGGCTTTAGATGACACACTAAATGGGACACTAAAGACGGGGATTTTAACTAAAAGTGGACTAAGCCAGTCTTCCTGAACCTGGTGCCCTCCAGATGTTTGCTGTAGTTCGGCTTCCATCAGCCCCAGCTAGCATGGCCAATGGTCAGGGATGATGGGGGTTGTCATTCATCTAGAGGGCACCAGATTAGGAATGGCTGGAGTAATCCCATCAGGCTTGACCACAGATCTTCTAACAAGGCAGGATCACAGCCCCTGCTCAATATAGCAACCAACTGCTAGGGGCCGTGGTCCCTTTGGCTCCCCCAATAAAATATTTGAGGGAGCCAGGCCCCTCCCCAGTTGATGGACCTTGCCATTCAAATGGTGTGCATGTGCCGCATCGTGTGATTGATTATGTAGGGTGGGGCTTACCTGCCCTCCCCCCCCAAAATATTTTATTTAAGTTGGCACCTGTGCTGCTCAAGCTTTAACCTTTCCTGCTAATTTCTTCACCCAACTTCAAATTTAACTGCAGGTAGCTGTGCGGTTGTACAATGTGCATTTATTAAGGAAAAGAATTAGGCCCACCATTCTGGGAATTAGAAATAAGTACAATGAGAAAAGTGCAAAGCTCAGTGTCAGGAGAAGGTGGAGGCATGAAATGTAGGAGACTAATCTGGAAACCAAGTTTCGCGTCATATACAGTGGTACCTCGACTTACAATCGACTTGACAACCGAATTTTTCAACTTACAAATGGGGCAAATGGCTGCACGCTTACGAATTTCTCAACATACAAAAAGAAACCGCGGTAGTTTTAGATAGAGTTTTTTTTGACTTGCGAATTTTTAGATGGGGTTGCTTCAACTTACGAATTTTTCCGTTTCCAATGCCTTCCTATGGGAAATCGCGTTTCCAATGGCGCTTTTCGACTTACGAATTTTTCAACCTACGAAGGTGCCTTCAGAACGGATCAAATTCATAAGTCGAGGCACCACTGTATAATGGAATTCATGAATACAGTAAAATTGGAGAAAGAAAATGTCAGTTTGTTGTTGTTGTTGTTGTTTAAAAAAACCTAATTCCATGATGTGAGAATACACAGATCTTAGACAAAGCAAATTATGTCATCTCTTGTGGATGCTTCAGTATTCAAGGAAACTGGCGAGGATGAAATATGTGAACCCCTGGCTTAGATAGCACTCATAGACTCATAGAATTGTAGAGCTGATATGAATGAACTCTCAAGAAACAAGCATCTAAATCAATGTCCTCTACCTCATCCTTTGATCTTGTCTTGAAGAAGTCTGACTCGTACACTCCTTTATTGCTAAAGATCGAGGGGTATAACAACCCATAAACTGTGGCTTGATCGCCATAATTAGTGTTGTCACTGATGCGGCGAAATCGAGGGGCTGGAATGTCTGAACGAATGGTTGGGACACCGAGGAGTGGGTAATCTGTAGGAGAACAGGTGGCAAAGAGAGAAAGGGAAGAAAGCAATGTGTTAAAGGAAGTTGTTCACAAAGAACCAGATCACAAAATATACCTGAAATGAACATATTCTGTTAAAGAGGTGGGTTTCCAACCCAAAGTTTTCTTTTCAAAATTCAGTGTTCCCTTAATTTTTGTACACATCTGGGTTTTATGTTATCACATGAAGCTGAAATTGGGGACATGAATACAAGAGATGCGAGAAAAAGAGATGTTCTCACTGTGGGCTAACTCCAGCCCAAAGGAAGCAACTTTCATTGATTTCTATGGGAGAAAGAGAAACTCTTGTTAAAAACAAGACTTTGCTGTTATTATTCTTATTTCTTACCTGCCCTTCACCATTAGGTCTCATCTCACAGCAATTTAAATACAGTGGTACCTCGGTTTACAAACACAATTGGTTCCGGGGGGTCAGTACTTAACCTGAATCGTACTTAACCAGAAGCAAACTTTCCCATTGAAAGTAATGGAAAGTGGATTAATCCGTTCCAGACGGATCCGCGGAGTACTTAAACTGAAAGTACTCAAACCGAGGCGTACTTAAACCTAGGTATGTCTGTATTCAATATTAAAGCAGGTTAAACAAATTGCAGTCATAAGAATAGAGTGGGTCCTGAAAATGTGTATCTCTCGTGAAAGGCCAGGATAAATATACACAAGATATATGCAAGATCAAGCCCTCCGGCATGAAAATAAGGACATTTCTCACTCCCCTCCCTGACCCCTCATCTCCCTCCCCCCCCCCAGCATTTCCACCACCACTATACCAATGGGACACACCACACACACCCTTCACCATCTTGGGGAAAACCCTTAATCCTGGTTTGATTCTTTGGTAGATTTACAAAAAGAAAAACACACACCAATAAATAAATTGTGGGAAGGGGAATGATTAGATGTGGACAGATGCACCAAAAAAAATAAAATTTAAGACTCCTTGTGCTCTGCTCAGCTTCCCCTTTCTTCCTGCTCAGGGTGGCCCTTGCCTCTGCGTGCACCTCAGGGCTGGCACATTATGCGTGGCTGAGCCTCAGCAGCATCAGCCTCCCCTCCTCGCCTGCACTCCAGCAGCTGCTACGAGCTGCCCAAGGGAGGATGCCAAGGCGGCAGCCATAGAGAGGCAACGGGGTGGTCCCTTGCAGCAGCCACTGCTGCCGCCACAGCTCAGGACAAGCGTCGGCTCATCCTCCCCCCCTTCCCCCCCGGATCTTTCCAGGATCATCAGAAGTCGGGGTGGCTTTTTTCCAATTCTGGGACTGTCCCTGGAAAATAGGGACACTTGGAAAGTATGCAAGATATGTAAGTTGCTTAATGGTTTGAACATGGGGGTAGTGCAAGGAGAACAGCCTTTCCCGAAGATGTCATAGGCTTTGAAGACGCTCAAACTCAGGACGAAAGGGAGAAATGCGCTAAGAGGAAAGCACTCTTGGCAAACCCTCACCGTGATCAACTTCTACCCGGAAACCTATCTCCCCACTGTGGAAGGATGTGTGGATCCAGAATTGGTTTCCACAGTCATTTAAGGACAAACCGCTAAGACCGTCTTCATGGAAGACAATCTTAGTTGACTACAAGTGATCGCCAAAGAAGAGAAGAGAAGAGAAGAGGAGAGGGGAGGAGGAGGAGGAGGAGGAGGAGGAGGAGGAGGAGGAGGAGAAGAAGAAGAAGAAGAAGAAGAAGAAGAAGAAGAAGAAGAAGAAGAAGAAGAAGAAGAAGAAGAAGAAGAAGAAGAAGAAGAAGAAGAAGAAGAAGTGGTGCAAGGGTCTCTCTCTGTGTGTGTGTTCATATGGCACTTCCCACACTCCCCGTTGCAAACCACAACGCCCCACCGAGAGCAAAAGCAACTGCCGTCTGGAGTACCCTTAGTGACAACATGGTTAATTATTACATTTGCCAGTGGCATCTGCAAACATTTTAAATAACTTGGCAATGAAAAGGACGTCTTGTGCATACATGATGATGGAATGCCTCCTACGACTGCATTATACTGAGAAGAGGTTGTGCGGTAGTCAGAAAACACACGGTCTGTCGGTCTCGAAAGTGTTCTGGGTGTTTTCTCTTCACTTCCTGGTTCCTTTAGTACTATGTCTTCCTTCTTCAGCACAGCATCCGCATCTGCCTCTTGTGGAATGAGGTCAAAGACCGCCGGTCTTCTGCCTGTGAAAAATAAATGATAACGAAACGGCAAAAATATTTGTTACTGTCGCGAAAAGTTACAACTCCCATCAGCCTCAGCTGGTATGGCTAACAGGCAAACTCAGTCATCATACTGATACTTAAGAAAATGGACTTCATCATGTATAAAACTATTCAAACTATTTGTAGTTCATTACAGCTAACACTGTTTATGTAACCATATGTTTTTAAAATACATGTTTATAACTCACGGAGCAATATTTTGCAATAAGATGGTTGGTATTCTTACATTCCCATAAACAAAACTATGTATAACTTCGTGAGTACTATATGTATTTTAAAAAAAATTCCGCTTTAAGAGGCGTGCTAGATACATTTTTGCTTGGATGCCTCGAGTAATGGTTATAAAACAGGCAAGCATGAAGTTAAAATGCACGAAACCAACAGTGGCTGAAAAGCTAAGGTCCAAAATTCACGTGAGAATGAAATAATGGGTCACCATACCAAATAAATTTGGACTTGAGGGACACCGTAACGAAAAGGTTGGGAACCACTGCTTTAGGGAATACTCATGGAATCAAATATGTGTGTGTGTTTGTATGTATATATGCATGTATGCAGTGCTATTTTTCTGGGGGGAAGCAGGGGGACGCATACCCCTAAACATTTTGTGAATCTTTGTGCTTTTGTCCATTTACTGTATTTATTTTTCCCGATTTCAACTATAAAATGGTGATTTGCTTGAGTCAAAATGAGAGCACCCCTAAACATTTTTTTTTGGGGGGAAGAGCACTGCATGTATGTATATTGTACATTAGAATCACATCTGTGGTTTTAAAACCATATTTCCCACATACCTTTCGTGATTATTTTTTCTTCATACTCTTTGATAGACGATTTGTCTTTCCAGTTAAGGAAGTTTGCAAACTCCAGATAGTCTATAAATCCGTCTTGATCCAAATCGCAGTAATTAAATAAAGCGTCCAGGAGCTCCTGATCTAAGTCGAGATTAAGCTGGAAGCAGGCCTTCTTCAAATCATCTCTGCTGATTTTCCGATCACCATCCTAGTTAAACAGCGCAGTGTGTGTAATAAAAATGCAGGTAGCCCATTTTAATTGAACGATGACCCTTGCACCCAAGGCCGGCCCTATGACTCAGTGGGGGGGGGGGCAGTTTCTGGGAGGCCACAGCAGGAGTTCCCTAGCAGTTTGTCCTGAGCCCTCCAGCCATTCCCTTCTGTTGGGAAGGGTCCCAGACCCCGCTAGCCTACTGCCTCAGGTGCAATGGAAGATGCTGTCCCATTGCCAGTGCTGAAGCAAAAGGCAGCTGACACTCTGGTTGACTTCTTTCCTTGAAATAGGGTGGGGAGGGTACCATCTTTGGCACGGGTGGCAAAATGCTTTGGGTTGTCCCTGCTTGTACTTAGGGACAGGTGAATCTATAAAATTCAGTTTCTCGTTTTCTCACTCTTAGGTTTAAAGGTAAAGGGACCCCTGACAGTTAAGTCCAGCCGCGAATGACTCTGGGGTTGCGGCGCTCATCTCGCTTTACTGGCCGAGGGAGCCGGCGTTTGTCCACAGACTCTTTTTCTGGGTCATGTGGCCAGCATGACTAAGCCGCTTCTGGCGAACCAGAGCAGCACACGGAAACGCCGTTTACATTCCCGCCGCAGTGGTACCTATTAATCTACTTGCACTTTTTGGCATGCTTTCGAACTACTAGGTTGGCAGGAGCAGGGACCGAACAACAGGAGCTCACCCTGTCACGGGGATTCGAACCGCCGACCTTCCGATCGGCAAGCCCTAGGCTCTGTGGTTTAGACCACAGCGCCACCCTTACTCTTAGTTTTAGTTCTCCACATTTCCACATCAGTTTGCAATTATTATTATTATTATTATTATTATTATTATTATTATAAAGGTATAAAAGAAAATCCTTCCATGTTTTAGTGTGCATTTCTCTTAATAGACATGCTTGCAGGCAATTCTGCCTAATTTCTGCAAAGCAATTTCCCCTAATATAATGCATTTTGCTATGCTATTTTCACTATTTAAAAACTTAACATTGCAAAAATTGCAACTGCAAGAAATAGGGTAGGCCCTGAACACATACATCTCACGGCTCAAAGGCCGGGGTACAGGGTCAGATTAAAGGCAGTACAAGTGCTAGTAACTATTTACAGCTGCAGTATTGTTATTATTCCAAGTAGAACACTAACAGCAAGAATATATGGCATATCCCCACAGCATTCGCTTGTCGTGAGCTTGACGTCTTGGCACAAGGCTCACCTTATCATAATGCCTGAACGCTTGCAATAGCGTGTCAAAGTTGTGGTAATTGGCTTTCTTCAGATTCTGCCGAATCGCAGCAAAGACAGCCCTTTCTCTGTCTTTCCCACGAAGGAATTCACTAGGAAGCCTTTGGTGAAGAAGGTCCCCGACTCCTACAGAAAAAGAGAGTCAATGGAAACTTTGGCTTGCCCACGTTTCAGCTGTTGTGTGATACTTCAGCCATCCCTTTCTCAATCCCGACTGCACCATATCCCTGTAGTGAACAGATGCAGGGGGGCTCCTATTGCTAGGGGTGGCCATATTTTGTTTCATTATTCTAAGCATTTATACCCTGTGCAGAAAAAAAAGCCCGCCAGGCTAGTGCAAGGCAAGCTTCCAAGGCAGGGCCACTCAGAGAGGACAGGGCAAGAGGAACATTTGGCTTAGGTCTCCAGCTCAAAGGAGTGCCTCAGATTTAGGCACTTCTTAATTTTTTAGCATGCAGTGCCCGGCTGCCTGGAAAAGGCTGGAAAGCTGCATCTGTGGCAAGGCTTGTAACGCTGCAGAAGCGAGCGGGAGGAGGAAGAGGAAAAGGGCATGAGGGAAAGAGAGAGAGAGAGAGAGAGCACACACCAGCCTACCATCGGCGCACGCTGTTTTTTTCCAGGGTAAAAAGAGCAGAGGCTGGCGGGGAGGAGTTGCAGAGAACCGCGTGACCGCCCCCTCCCCTACGGGGGGCGTGGACATTGACCATGCCTCCTGGGAGGATCCCGACTATGTCATCGCCAGCCAGCCAATCGGGTGGCTGCATGGCTTGCCTCCCCCCCCAGTTTTGATCCTGGATACACCCATGAAACATTTGCCATATGTTGTAAAAGGAATGTGGATTGTTTAAGCAAATCAGAAATGGGATTTGTTAGAAGACGTATGCTTTGTGTTAAGTAATAATAGATTTTGTCATATTAAAGAGTGTGAAATATTCACCAATATTAATGAAAATATATTTGTTCTGATGGCAGAAGATAAGACCATGATGAATGTGTCCTTTCAGATCATCAGCTGATTATATAAACAAAGCACTCGCTCTTTTTTCTTTGTTAACATGTGTTGTCATTTTTAATTTTATAGCCAGGAGCCTCAAATGTTGAATGTAGCCTAGGCCGTTCTGAACCTCTGAGAGGACCTGCCCCCAGGGGATATCACTACTCAAAGGGCCTTCTCTCTGACTGCATCTTGCCTTAGCTCTGAAGAGCTTCCATAAAAAGAGCCTTCAAATGATGACCTGAACATCAGAGGAAGCCAAAAGGGGGGGGGGTTCCTTTGGGAAGCACCCAGGGCTTTACAGGTAAGCACTTGCAACCAATAGTTCTGCTGGTGAGATATCTATCCATCTACTACTTCCTATTAGCAATCTTGCAGGAGTGCTATGGGACAACCTGAGTTTCCAAACAATTTCCCAAGACATCCTTGTGTATAAGCAGGGAGGCCGTGTATATACTTGCCATATTCTTCAGGACGAACAAGCACTCCAAATGTATGGTCTGGAGGAACGTTGAGTGTGTCTGCTATACTAAAAAATGAAAAGAATCTGTTAGATAAATGCTTGATTTTTTTCACCCCAGTGTAATCTTTGCTTTAGACATGAAAGATAGATCTGTCACCTCTTGTACCGTAAGCGAGGATGAAAAGCAACTGATGAAGACATTTGGTAAGAGTTCACCTGAAATGTCTTCACTGGGGCTTTCCTACATGAATCAAAGCCACCGCGACTGAAAATCCTTTTCTTTTACAGTCTCTTTCCTTTTAGCACATAGTAATAACTGTCAGAAATATTTGCACAGCAGGCAATAAATGTCTTTGATCGCGGTGCTTACATTTCTTGAGAGAGCAAAAGAGACCCCGCAGCCTAAATAAGCTGTTTTCTCATTTAACAGATATAGATGTGCATATAGAGTCTTTTTCATGTATCTGTCAGAAAAGAAAAAGGGGTTTTTAAAGCTCGCTAAACACACATGGCAGCTTAGTGGAATCGGAGATAGAAAAAGTTGGAGCTGCAATACTCGGTAAAAATGTTTTCAGATCATGGTTTTGTTTGAGCAACTTGGCTAAACCCATGTCTTCATTTCTACAATAGCCGAGAAAAGAGAAACAATTTTTGGGGATTTATTTTTTAACGTTGCTTGTAAGGCATTAAACTCTTCTGGGACTAACTGAAGAATACTATGGTGCCCAATCCCATGCTCCTACACTCAACGTAGGACGCAGGTGGCGCTCTGGGTTAAACCGCTGAGCCTAGGGCTTGCCGATCGGAAGGTCAGCGGTTCGAATCCCCGCGATGGGGTGAGCTCCTGCTCCTGCTCACCTAGCAGTTCGAAAACACGTCAAAGTGCAAGTAGATAAATAGGTACCGCTCCGGCGGAAAGGTAAATGGCGTTTGCATGCGCTGCTCTGGTTTCACCAGAAGCGGCTTAGTCATGCTGGCCACATGACCCAGAAGCTGTACGCCAGCCCCCTCGGCCAGTAAAGTGAGATGAGCGCCGCAACCCCAGAGTCGTCCGTGACTGGACCTAACGGTCAGCGGTCCCTTTACCTTTACCCTCAACTTCCTTTGACATTCTCCAACATGGGCAGGCCACCATCACTGCTCAAGTTGGCAGGCAGACACTGTAGCAGTGGTGGAATGCATTCTTAGGACAAACTTGCATATTGTATTAATCACTCAGAAGCCATGGAGGAAATCTGAAATGGTTGGATTGCTCACCTTGTGGTAAAGCTTTCTGCCAGTTAACTATCACCTCAGCCCCTTCCTGCCTGAGAGAACATCTCAAAATGTGAGCCAAGATGATATGAGGCTATGAGGCTCTCTAAATGATTGCATCTGCTAGTAATCTGTATTTATCATGTCACTCACAGGCCCCGGAAAAGAAGATGCAGAAAAGGAACGGGACACACACACACACACATGCTAATTACACACAGCCAACTAATTTCTCATGGAGGGTCCATTGTGAGGACTCCCTCTTAATTCACTTACGGATCAAGGACTTTTCCAAGCTGAGGCTGGAATTTCTCCTTGAAATCATCACTTATCTTAGACACTATATGTGTTGATTTCTTCCTAAAAAAAGAAGAAGATAATCACAGAATAGTTGAATTGCAACAGATTATCACCACCATCATCCCCATTGCTAAGTTAGAATCCCAGAGTTGTTTACAACAAATAACATTAGAACCATAATTAAAAAGTTAATCAGATGGATCTCATCCATTACACGTGGCTCCACCATATCAATGTCCATTCTAAACTGAGACAACTAAAATGCTTTCATAAAACTAAATTCTAAAAAGGCAGGTAAGGGTCAGGTAATGTAGTGTTTGGTTAACAGTATGTGTTTTAAAGTTAATTAGGAAAATTGTTTAAAGTTCATTTTCCGGCTCTTTACCCTTTGAGTCATGTCACACCCAGCAGAGATAAACAGAAGCGATCTAAAATATCAGTGGCAGGATACTCTTAGAGGACAGGCCTAAAAGCCTGAGTAGATAAACCATCAGAAATACAGGGAACCTCAAGACTCAATCAGCCATTGTATTTAGTAAATTGGAGAATAGTGCCTCACTCATAATCTGATCTGGGAACTTATTAGCATAAAATATGTCTTCATTTTCAATGCATTGGGCTTTATAATTCACTGCCAGCCCAAATACTATGATCCTCCATTCATCATCACAAGACCTTAGCGCTATTCAGGCACTAAACAAATCCTGAGATACAATACGTAAGTGGGGAGACTGGAATTGAGAATCGTAGCTCTGCTTCCCTCTTGTTTTCCATGAGCTGGTGGGCAACTGGCCAATTTTTAAATCCCAGAATGTGGTCTTGTCCAGTTTGTTCTCTTTCTTGCTTCAAGCTCTCTGGGAGGATGGGGCCACTGTGAGTTGGTCCACAATAGGGAGCCTGCTTAACTCAGCTACGTTAGTCAAAATACAGCATTATAAAATGTTATCTTCTTCTTCTTCTTCTTCTTTGGCGATCACTCGTAGCCGAGTAAGACTGTCTTCCACAAACACAATTTTAACAATGGGTCCGTAAGTGACTGTGGAGGCCAATTCTGGATCCACACGTCCTTCCACAGTGGGGACATTGGTTTCCAGGTGGGAGTTGATCACAGTGTGGATTTGCCAAACGTGTCTTCCTCTTAGTACGCTTCTCCCTTGTATCCTGAGATTGAGTTTCTTCAAAGTCCATGACACCTTTGGTAAAGGCTGTTCTCCAACTGGAGCACTCGCAAGCCAGTGTTTCCCAGTTGTCAGTGTTTATACTACCGTACATTTTTTTAAGATTTGCCTTGAGACAGTCTTTAAACCTCTTTTGTTGACCACCAGCATTACGCTTTCCATTTTTAATGGAATAGAGTAGTTGCTTTGGAAGACGATCATCAGGCATCCACACAACATGACCAGTCCAACGAAGTTGATGTTGAAGAATCATTGCTTCAACACTGGTGATCTTTGCTTCTTCCAGTACACTGATATTAGTTCGCCTGTCTTCCCAAGTGATGTGTATAATTTTTCGGAGACTCCGTTGATGGAATCTTTCAAGGAGTTGGAGATGGCGTTTATAAGTGGTCCTTGTTTCACAAGCATATAGTAAGGTTGGTAGTACAATAGCTTTGTAAACAAGCACTTTGGTTTCCCTGTGAATGTCCCGGTCCTCAAACACTCTGCACTTCAATCGGGAGAAAGCCGCACTCGCAGAGCCCAGGCGATGCTGGATTTCAGCATCAATGTTAGCCCTTGTGGAAAGGTAGAACTGCCTAGGTAGGAGAAGTGATCAACATTTTCCAACGTTACACCACTGAGTTGGATTTGTGGCGCTGCAGAGGGGTTATTTTGTGCTTGTTGGTGCAGCACTTTGGTTTTTTGGATGTTGAGTGATAGACCAAGCCTTTCGTAAGCTTTTGCAAAGATATTTAGGATGGTTTGGAGGTCATCCTCTGAGCGTGTGCACACTACGTTGTGACACAAGATGGCGCTGTGGAGCTGAAATTGCAGCAGTGATATTTTCAATGGTGAACTTTATGTTTTTTTGCAGACCGTTTTCACAGCGTTTTTTTAATAGCTCTGCAGATCCAGCCCTTGTGCAGAGGTGTAGCTAGGGGGCAGGATGCACTGGGCGCCACACTGCGGGAGGGGCAGCAGTTACTGCGGGGCCTGCAGTGAGCCTGAGCCACACATCTCTCCTAGTTGTGCTGCTGCCCTTGTGTGATTTTGAGCCCGGAATCTCTTATGGAGAACAGCAAGGGTCAGCGATAGGGAAGCAGAGCCAGTGTGGTCATCCCCACTTTCATTTTGTATTTCTAGTTTTGTATAACACCTAAATAAGGCTATGCAAGCAATCAAATATGCAGAGGAAAATGTAAAATAAGGATAGTCTGCCCCATAGCAGGAGGATGGTTAGACGATGTACCGCTCTCAAAACTAGAGCCTTGAGAGTTAGGGCATCTTACACAGCGTGCCACCAAGGGAGCAGGTCAGAGGGCACTAAAAGATCTCCAATATTTCAGGCAAAATCATCCGGCCAGGAAATTCTAGCCAGGGAATCAGGTGGTCAAGAGGATTCAATTAGCATACACGAATCACACCGCTTCCAAACATCTCCAGCTCTCGGAGAACACATCAACATAAAAGGGGTGAAAACGGGATGAGGCAAAAGTAGATGCCAAATATCTCCCCAGAACGGTAGGATCCTCACAACTTGAAATGTTCTTGAAATGCACTACTTTGTGCATTCAACATGGTGACACTTTATGTCTCATGAGGTAACATCATTGAGGATAACTGATGCCAGAAAAAGTATAAAGAGTAAGCTGCTATTTATTCAAAACGTGTGTCACCAGAAATCTGTAACTGAGGCAAGCCAAGCATCATTAACTGATATTATGCAACTTACATCTGCAGATCAGGGACCCAGCGTAAAGTTCTAGCTACATTTCGTCCATCGTTGAAGTGGGGGGTTTCCTTTCCATATAGATTGAATCTATTGAACGTAGATGGGTTATATTTTCTATTAACCGGCTCCCCTGTGTGGGGGGAAAGGGGGGTATTTGTTTATTACGTACACCATAAATGAACAAAAACCCAACCCAGATGCTTAGAAAGTTGAGGTGGTGTTAATCTGCTTAGCATTTTAACTTTTGTATGTTTTAAAATATGGTTGTGAATTTTTTCTCTGTTTCATTGTTTTACCTTTTTGTAAACCGCTTTGAGGTGTTTTGGGGTTGTTGTTTTTAACAATCAAGCAATGTATCCGTTTTATGAAATAAAAAAATTAAAAAAATAAAAACAAACCTCAGCATGTTGGCTACAAGCCCCTGGGCATTATGAGAAATATCTAGGATCATAACAAAGTGATGTGGGGAGAGAGTGACTTGTTGCCAGCCTTCAACCTATGACATTTGTTGAATATGCTATATTAGTAACATAATATAATTGCCATTCCAATACAGAGCTTACCTGAAAAGCGTCATGAGATTACTGCATTTCTTAGCAGCTCTTTGGAAAGAATTTCTTACTGGTGTCAACTTTCTTTTTTATGTATGCAAAATGGCAATAATCCATGGTCATTTGAAAAAAAAAAATCTATGTACGACCTTTCCTTTTCCTTCTTACTCACCAACGTAATAATCATTGTGTGTTACAACATACAAGTCGTGTCCTTCTTCTGCTTCCCTCTGGACTTCATCAAATGTCTTTGCTGGATTTATAACCTCTCCACCAGGACCCTCTGAAAGTGAACCGTTACATGTAATGAAATAACATGATCTAAACAACATCTTAAAACTCTGGACAAATAACAGACTACATGTATTTAAGGATCATTCATGTACTTTATTCCAGAAACAATTGCAATGCAGGGTTTAGAGACCATAGGGTACATCAGAGTCAAGTTTAAAAGGTAAAGGTAAAGGACCCCCTGGACGGTCAAGTCCAGTCAAAGGCAACTATGGGGTTGCGGTGCTCATCTTGCTTTCAGGCCAAGAGAGCATGACTAAACCACTACTGGCGCACGGAGGACCATGATGAGTGCCAGAGCATACGGAAACGCTGTCTACCTTCCCTACCTATTTATCTACTTGCACTGGCATGCTTTCGAACTGCTAGGTTGGCAGGAGCTGGGACGGAGCAACAGGAGCTCACCCTGTCAAGGGGGTTCGAACTGCCGACCTTCCAATCAGCAAGCCCAATAGGCTCAGTGGTTTAGACCACCGCGCCACCAATGTCCCCAAACATACATTATACCTGCATGTTGTTATAAAATAGTAGCAGGGTTGAATGGCAATCTCCCATGTGCCTTATTCCAAATATAGGATGAGATCCAACACAGCATGAATGGGGATCTGGCCACACAGTGGGGCCTCTCCTCCACCCTATGGCTCTTGTTCATCCTCATTGGGTTGAAGAACCTTCTAGGGCAGTTTTGTGAGGGGGGGGGAGGGAGGTGCTAGAGGTGGCAGAAGAGAAACAGAAAGTCCCATTGCCCAAGTATATATTTATTGCACAAGTGGGTGGACATCATTGGATGTTGCCCATAATATTTGAAAAAATTAGGAAAGAGTGTATGCTTTTGAGAAGAAGAAGAAGAAGAAGAAGAAGAAGAAGAAGAAGAAGAAGAAGAAGAAGAAGAAGAAGAAGAAGAAGAAGAAGAAGAAGAAGAGGAGGAGGAGGAGGAGGAGGAGGAGGAGTAGTTTGGATTTGATATCCCACTTTATCAGTACCGAAGGAGTCTCAAAGCGACTAGCATTCTCCTTTCCCTTCCTCCCCCACAACAAACACTCTGTGAGGTGAGTGGGGCTAAGAGACTTCAGAGAAGTATGACTAGCCCAAGGTTACCCAGCAGCTGCATGTGGAGGAGTGGAGACGCAAACCCGGTTCCCCAGATTACTAGTCTACCGCTCTTAACCACTATACCACACTGGCTCATTTGAGATGCATAAAAGAAGACCCTATAAGTTTGCAATGGAATTGCAAGCCATTCATCAATGATTTGTTTTAGTACTAATTTTTCTACCTCTGACAACTTTTCCTCCGAACAGATAGTTATTCACATCCATGCCTTTGGGTAATCGTAACGATTGATCATGGGATTTCCCAAGAGGTGCTTCACGAACGCTTGAGTACACAGATTCTTTCTTCTCAAGAAGTTTTTGCTCAAAGCATGTTTTTGGAGGTGGATTTGCCAGCGATGCCACCTGAAGAGATTTCACACCACATCAAGTACATCAGTTCTGCACTTCTGAACTACAGTATCTCATATTACATTCATTTATTAGCTTTCTGGTGCACGCTGCAAAATGCACAAAAAAGTATGTGTTTCCTATACAAGGGACACACAACTTTCATTCCTGTGCATTCTACAGCTATCAAATGCCACAATCCTACTAATTTCATGTAATAAAACAAACAATGCTAAACCTCATATTTAAGATCACCTTTCTGTAACGTAGCGTTGCAAATATACATTCTTAATTGTTATTTCTAAAAAGGCATCATTCAGAATGCACAGCAGTAGGTATTTGTATGTACAGTATTAGTATGTATAAGTCAACCACCGAGCAATCGAAACGTCATTGGCATACTATCACTGCAATGCTTCTAGTGAAAGCAATAATACTAGCATTTCAATTCTTTAAACAAAAAACAATTCACAAGTTGAGTGACTACAAGCTCACCCACATCCCATCCTTTTAAGAAAATGGTATGGGTCAAGTGCAGGTCCCCAAACTGCCCAAAGGGATGTTACCAGAGGCAGAGGATACAATCTAATGGATTTATATCTGGTTTCCAAAATTGTTCTACTTACAGGGGGCAAAAGAATAAAAAACCCATGCTGTCCATTGATGGAGGACAGGCTGAGCTGGATTCACACAGAAACAAGTGGTGAGGGATGAGTAAGGGAGTAGCTGTGAAGGAAAGAGATGACCCAGCCCAGCTGACCCACTGATCTGTCTCTTCTACACTGAAGCCATTATGATATGCCCACCAGGCAGCCATTTTGTGTTATGCCACACCCTCACAGCAGCCATTTTGTGACTGGTGCCCACAGCACTTTCTTAAAAACCCCAAAGTGCCCACTGCCCCCAAGGTCCCAAGTTTAGACCTAGGTCAACAGATATATATTATATAAATAGAAATGGTAATCTTATAGGGGACAAGCATATCCCAGTTTATGGACATCAAATGCCCCTTCCACAGGGCCAATCAGGATTGTGTTTCCCACCCACGAGTCAAAAGGATATTATTTTAAAATTCTTACAGAGATGGACGGGACGGACTTTATGCCATGTGTCAAATGTGATGCGATATCCGGATCGTTTGCTCGGCCATAAAATATTCTCTCTGCACCAGGAGAAGGGTTGCTGGTGTTTCGAAACTTTTTTACAACAGGCGGAGTAATTGGCTACAATACAAGAAGAAAAGAGTTTAAGAAAATTCCTGCAAATACTATTGATATCTGCATTGGTCCATTTGGCGGGGTGGGGCGGGGCAGGGCGGGGTGGGGCAAGGGAATCCAACAGAAAAGTAACACCTTCATTTGGACCAATCAGAATGTCACAAATTAGTGGGCAAGTGTCTGGGTTCTCCAGAATTCTTCATCAGGCTGAGTGTTGAGGAAAACTGAGAGAGTAGCTAAGAAAAGCAGTTGTTGCTCCAGAGTCTGCAATTCATGACTGTCTTAAGAAGTTGTGCAGGAAAATGTAGGCAGACATAATTAGGTTAGCCTCACAGAACACCAGACATATTTTAAAAGGCACCCAGGCTACTGGGACAAAAAAGGAAGAAAACAAAATGTATATCCTCCCATTTCCTGAAAATACAAAAACTAGTAATGACCTGGGTTCTGTCCTCAGTGTTAACTGGGACACATGGATTTAACTTCCTAAAAACAAACAAAACAAAACAAAACAAAAACCAACAAGCATAATGGGCTTTATATTAGCAAAAACAGAATCAACAAAACCTACTTCGTAGTCAACATAATCCAAATACTTGTAAGCCATTTTAGACACCTGCACAGCTAGGTAGGAATCTCAAGTTTCCTTTTATGGTCAGCCCTCAAGGTTCCAGAACTAAGTTGTTGTGCTTTTTGTTTTGTTTTTAAGTCACAGCAGTGTGTTTGACAACCTCAGAAAAGAAAAGACAATTAATGGAAGCTTCACATTTTGTGTATTTTCAAATGTAATGTTTTGTAGGGTTACTCATCTGATTTTAATTTTTCAAAATTGCTTTTATTGTACAGTGTATATATGTATGTTGGTTCTAAATGGCTTTGATGTTTCTATGAATAGTGGAATACAAAGAGCATAGCTGCCAAGTATCCCGTATCCGCCGGGAAAACCCCTTTTTTCTTACCGTTTCCCGGCGGTCTCCCGTTTGGTGATAAATCCCAGCATTCTCCCTTAAATTCGCTTCTTCCCAGCGGCCATTTTTCTGGTGCCGCTTTGCCCTTCTATGGGCACCAGAAAATGGTGACGCCGGCGCCGGAAGTCACTTCCGCGCATGACCGGAAGTTGCATGACGCAACTTCCGGTGGCGCTTTGCCCTTCTATGGGCATCAGAAAATGGCGGCGGCGGCGCTGGAAGTCGCTTTTACGTGTTTCTGGTCATGCGCGGAAGCGACTTCCGGCACTGGCGCCGCCATTTTCTGGTGCCCATAGAAGGGCGAAGCGCCACCGGAAGTTGCGTCACGCAACTTCCGGTCATGCGCGCGCTGCCGATCCCGGATCTTTACGACCCGGACTTGGCAGCTATGACAAAGAGTTTTCTAAATAAATTTGCAAAATTACTTGTACATGTGTGATTTACTACATTGAGGCTTTTGAAACTTATGAATGTTTGCTTGGAAGGAAGGAAGTTGCCCCGTGTTCAGTGGGGCTCATTCCCTAGTAAATGTGTTTAGGATTGCAGCCCTAAGCAAGTTCAAGTAATGAATACTGTATTGAGAAAACTACTGACATTCAGGATCCACTACAGTCAATACCATATGTTGTTTTCTTTTGTTTTCACCCCCAACAGGACACTACAGTCCCTTTGAGCTTCTCTTGTGCCATATGTGTAATATGCTGTTAATGTAAAATAGTAAGTCTATAACGGTCTGAAGGAAGAATAGTTAGAAAATAACAACCCACAGTGGTCTGTACATAGGACAATAGATAGTCAAATAGGGTGCTTACAAAGACATCAGTGAGACAAAGGCCAGCTGTTTCTCCAATGGACATCAGCTTTCCAGCCTGAAAAAAGCAAGCAAAGACAAACAACATAGACAAGAGATCATAATAACAAAAACGCTCACAACACTGATATGTTTGCAAAGGTATACTGTATGTCTGAATGAAATTCATTTTGCATTTGTGAATAACTTTTCGCTCCATAGCAATATATATATATATATATATATATATATATATATATATATATATATATATATACACATACACACACACACACACACACACACGTCTATATTCCATGATCTGTGGGCTCATTGTTTATGGAGTTACAATCCCCAGCAACCCTTAAAAAACTACAGTGCCCAGAGTTCTTTGAGGGAAAGATTGTGCTTTGAATGTGCTTTAACAGTATAGTGTATACACAACACAACCTTATACATACCAGGTCTGACTGCTGATTTATTTTGCCTGATATTATTGACTCTGGGCTGGATCTAGCCTTAGACTGCAGTCCTAACCCCACTTCCCTCACAGTAAACTCCATGGAACTCAGTTGGGCTTACTTTTGAGTAGATATGTAAGGAGCACACTGTTAGCCATGCTTCGAGCCATTGAAATAAATAGAACCTAAGCTAGTAATTTGGGCTGGCACCCCCCCCCCCACCATGGGGTAAGCCCCATCAAGCTCAATAGGACTTACTTCTGCTCAGACGTGGTTAGGATTGTGCATGACTAAGGGCAGCCCCACACCATGCATTTAAAGCACACCCCACACACATTTGAAGCACATTATTTCCTCCAAATGGCTCCTGGGAACTCTTAGTTTGTTAAGGGTGCTGGGACTGCAGCTGTGTGAGGGGGGGGGGACTACAATTCCCAGGATTCTTGTGGTGGAAGCTCTGCTCTCTAAATGAGTGTTGGGTGTGCTTTTTATGCATGGTGTGGATCTCCCTTTTAAGAGTGGATCCAGCCCTCTCTGACCAGCAATATTCGGGTCTTTTGATGCCAGGCGGAGGCACCTTCCACCTTCAAATTAGGGCGTTATAGATCCCACCCCCTTGAAAGAGCCATCCTTCTCCAGACTGCTCTCTGGAGCTGTTTTAAGGAGAGGCGTGACGCTAAACAGGAGCGGAAGGGGTGAGCAAGTGTCAGTCAAACATCTTTATAAAGATGCGGAGGAGAAGAGAAAGGGAGAGGGGAGGAGAAGGGCAGAGAAAACTCACTGTGCGAAGCTCGGGAAAGCGGTCGAAAAACCTCCCCGGATACGCTGGCCTGGGGACTCCCTTGGCTGGGATCCCTCCCCCCATCCTGGCGGGAGGGATCCGCTTGGCGAAGGAAGAAAGCCGAGAGCTCAGGAGCTGCAGGAAAGGGGATGTTTTCTCGCGTAACCTAGCAACGGGGAATGAATGGTCCACTCTAGAGTCCCGCCCCCTACAGGCCAAAATTGGGAAACGCAGCTGCTTCTTGGCTCTTAAAGGTAAAGGGACCCCTGACCATTAGGTCCAGTCGCAGACGACTCTGGGGTTGCGGCGCTCATCTCGCTTTACTGACCGAGGGAGCTGGTGTACAGCTTCCAGGGCATGTGGCCAGCATGACTAAGCCGCTTCTGGCGAACCACAGCAGCGCACGGAAACCTTCCCGTTTCTTGAAGCATGGGAACCCCGAAAATTTTAGATGATTTGGCATAACATTCGGTTTGCTTGATATGTATTTGTATAATTTGAAATAATGGATGTGATATAATTGTTTTTAATAAAAATATATTTTAATAAAAATTGTTTTTAATAAAAATATATTATTTTTTTTAAAAAGAAACCTTCCCATTTACCTTCCCGCTGGAGCGGTACCTATTTATCTACTTGCACTTGATGTGCCTTCGAACTGCTAAGTTGGCAGGAGCAGGGACCAAGAAACAAGAGCTCACCCCGTCGCGGGATTCGAACCGCCAACCTTCTGATCGGCGAGCCTTGGGCTCTGTGGTTTAACCCTCAGCGCCACCCGCATCCTTCGCTCTAACAGCTTGTCAATTCGCTCCCTTTCAGGATTTCATCACGTGCTGATGATCAAGCGCACTTTAATTCAGGGGTGGGGGACCTGAGCCCCTCCGGATGTTGCTGAGCTGCAACAAGCGTGTGTTGTGGAGTGGGGGACATTTGGCTCTCCAAATGTTGCAGAACTACTGGGTGGATTTGAATTATATGGTAATAACACTACGCCGCTTTTTCTATCACATGGAATGCAAATCAGCTTACAAACAATAAATAACAGTAATATAGTAGACCGATCGGCTCTGTGGTTTAGATCATAGTAGACCGATCAGCAAACCCTAGGCTCTGTGGTTTAGATCACAGTGCCACCCACGTCCCTATGTAAAAAAATTAAGAGTTCCTAATTTAAAACATGCATTGCTCTGGTCCACAAGCCAGAGCATAAGATTTAACAAAATCTAGACAGAACTCGGTCAAAAGAAAGAAGCTACTTTTTGAATAATTGCCCCTTTCCATAAACATGACTGTATGAAGCATTTCAGTATGTACTCTGCAGAGCAGGAACAGCCATGGAAGCAAAAAGGTAAAGGTAAAGGACCCCTGGATGGTTAAGTCCAGTCAAAGGTGACTATTGGGTGCAGCGCTCAGCTTGCTTTTCAGGTCGAGGGAGCTGGAGTTTGTCCACAGACAGCTTTCCGGGTCATGTGTCCAGTATGACTAAACCGCTACTGGTGCAAGGTGGACCATGACAAGTACCAGAGCGCACGGAAATGCCATTTACCTTCCCACCACAGCAGTCCCTCTTTACTTGCACTGGCATGCTTTCTAACTGCTAGGTTCGCAAGAGCTGGGACAGAGCAACGGGAGCTCACCCCATCATGGGCATCCAAACCACCGACCTTCCAATCTGCAAGCCCAAGAAGCTCAGTGGTTTAGACCACAGCGCCACCCGCTGAAAAGTGATTATAGCAAAGGCTGTTCTCTGAGGAAATTTATTTGTTTTGATCATGTTGTTCTGTGCAGCAATCCTGGTTCTATTCAATAACAGAAATAAACATGCACCGAAAGGGTCGTCTTACCTTTGTGCCCACTGTTTAATCACTCTAACCGCATTTTTAAAAGGGGAGGTAAGGTATGTTCAGGGATAGCTGATCTACATTAATGAAATTTAATTCTGCACCCTCACTATTCAAAGTGACATATGAATGATGGTGTACATGACAGAGGAATCGCAAGAGATATCTGGACCAGATGCATGTTTTTTCCCTAAATGTACACCCAGAGAATAGTGGCTATCTATTACAGACCACCTCCTAACACGTACGTTCCATCATTGCTAAAATCTCTCCAGCACATGTTCATTTATATATATTGAACACCTGAATGCAGCAAAATGCAAAGGTTATGGCTTATATTGGGGGGGTGTTGTTGTAACATTCTTGATCTCATGCCAAAAATCTCATGATTGATCACACGGGGAGGAAAGAAAGATGCAAAGACTTTCCATCTTCATTTATGAAATGCATCTCAAGAGAACTTAATCAAGCAACATCTGCTTTGTGAAGCATTTAAAGTCTCTCGTCTTATGCTTTAAAGCCATAAGGGGGGCTTCCATTTGAAGAAGGGCTGGAGTGCAGTGGTAAAGCACAAGCTTTGCATTCAAATGCTCCCGAGTTTAATCTCCAGGTAGGGCTGGGATTGCCTCCTTTATGAAGCTGCCCCTTTGGGAAGGACGGTAGCTCAGTGATAGAGCAGCTGCTTTGCATGCAGAAAGCCTCAGGTTCAATCCCTTGCATATCTAGGTAGGGATGGGAATGTTATGGCTGAAACCCTGGAGAGCCATTGTCAACAGATCCAAATACTGAACAATATGGGTCAATGGTCAGACTTGGAATTAAAGCAGCTTCCTACATTTTCCCATAACTTGCTTCCCACACTGTCGTGTCTTCTTCTTCTTCTTCTTCTTCTTCTTCTTCTTCTTCTTCTTCTTCTTCTTCTTCTTCTTCTTCTTCTTCTTCTTCTTCTTCTGTGATCACTCATAGCCGAAAAAGATTGTCTTCCATAAACACGGTTTTAACAGTGAGTCTGCAAGTAACTGTGGAGGCCAATTCTTGGATCTACACATCCTTCCACAGTGGGGACATTAGTTTCTGGGCGGGAGTTGATCACGGTGAGGGTTTGCCAAGCGTGCCTTCCAGAGGCGTAGCCAGGATCAAAACTAGGGGGGGGCAAGCCATGGTCGTTCAGGGACGGGGCCAAGGCACGGAAGGGGAGGGGCCACGAAGTGGGCGGGGCTAAAGGGCCAGCGGGCCTGATGACATCGTGGCGGTGGCAGCAGCGGCCACCTTGTGCTTCTGGGGCTGGTAGCGTTGGCGGCTACCCTGCTTGGCTGGAGAGGACGGGAGGGTCGGGCAGGCGAGAGGGGGTGGCAGGGCGGGCAAGGGCGAGGCAAGACACGGCTGCAGCCACGACGGCTCCGAGGCGTTGCTGCATATCAGCATAATATTTCAACCATGGTTCAAGCCCCACCTTAGGAAAAAAATCCTGCATTGCAGGGGGTTGGACTAGATGACCCTTGTGGTCCCTTCCGACTACAATTCTATGATTCTATTGATATATTACCATAGCATATGCATCATTCTGCTTTCTTGAATTGTCCTACTCCTAGGCATAGCATCCAACTCCTAGAGGCCTAGGTGCCCCCCCCAATTACTGGTATATACCGTATTTGAAAGAGTCATCCCCCCATGTTGATGGGCTTTCTATGTGGGGCTTATCTGCCTCCCCCCGTATTTTATTAAGGATGGAAGAGGGAGGGAAGGAAGGAAGGAAGAAATAGAGAGAGAGATAACTCATATTTGTGGGTGTCTCTGGATGACGCTGTGATGCTGGAACTCTGCAGCAAGAGGACGGGAGGGTCGGGCAGGCGAGAGGGGGTGGCAGGGCGGGCGAGGGCGAGGCAAGGCATGGCCGCAGCCACGACGGCTCCGAGGCGTTGCTGCATATCAGCATAATATTTCAACCATGGTTCAAGCCCCACCTTAGGAAAAAAATCCTGCATTGCAGCGGGTTGGACTAGATGACCCTTGTGGTCCCTTCCGACTACAATTCTACGATTCTATTGATATATTACCATACCATATGCATCGTTCTGCTTTCTTGAATTGTCCTACTCCTAGGCATAGCAGCCAACTCCTAGAGGCCTAGGTGCCTCTCCCCTCCCCCAATTACTGGTAAATACCGTATTTGAAAGAGTCATCCCCCCATGTTGATGGGCTTTCTATGTGGGGCTTATCTGCCCCCCCCCCGTATTTTATTAACGATGGAAGAGGGAGGGAAGGAAGGAAGAAATAGAGAGAGGGATAACTCATATTTGTGGGTGCCTCTGGGTGACGCTGTGATGCTGGAACTCTGCATGTACAGGAGCCTTGTAAGCAGCTTTCTCTCTGCTTGATTTACAGCAGGCACGTCCAACAGGTAGATTGTGATCTACCAGTAGATCACTGGATGTCTGTGGTAGATCACTGGTAGGTCACTGGCACCCCTAAAAAAAGCTCACCCAAAATTTTCCTCCTCCCTCAAAAAAGTTGAACTATGACCTGAAGCCCTAAACAAAAATGGGCCTCCCTCCTTCCTAAAAGAAGCTCAACAAGTTTGACCTAAACCCCCAAAAACAGGGCTTCCCTTCCTTTAAAAAAAACTCAACAGCTTTGACCTGAACCCCCCAAAAGGGGGTAGATCACCCCCAGTTTTAAACTCTGAGTAGATCAGAGTCTCTTGGGAGGTGGCCACCCCTGATTTACAGTATACAGATGCAGGAGGAGGGGCAGACTGGAACACCACTGCTTTTTATAAACATCACTGTGTCTGTCAAAGCTACAGCCCCCCCTTTCTTATTCACTTCCTTTTAGCCTTGCAGAGCCACCTTAGTCAAATTGAATCCTCTGAGTCTGCACCCTCATTAAATCGCCAATAGAACTCTTAATGCTCCTGAATGCTCATTAACAACTCCCACTTAAGAACAATAGGGTGAAATGGTCAGCTATTGAATCTTGCCTGGGGATATATGCTCCATTGTCTTAACTGCTTAACTACTGGTAGCCACTTAGCTTTATTTATTTGATGTGTTTTTGTTACTGCTGTGTCGTCGTCCCCCAGCAAGCGGAGACTTAGCTGCTCTTGCTAAAGCAAAGCCCTTTCCACTTCAGTTTTTGGAGGGGAAAAGTGCTGGTTATGGTCTGTAAAATACATTAATTTTTTTTGCTTCTAGGGGGGGCAGCTGCCCCCTCCTGCCCCCCCTGCCTACACCCATGGTGCCTTCCTCTTAGCACGTTTCTCCCTTTCATCCTGAGTTTGAGTGTCTTCAAAGCCCATGACATAAAAAAATACAAAATAAGAGCACAAAATACCTCATAACAAATACAAAAACAAACCCAACATATTTAAAAGGCCATAGATTGTTTACTTAGCCAAAGACCAGAGAGAAGAGGACATACCCGCCAACATTTCTCTGGTGAAAATAGAGACATCCTATTCCATAATAATAAGTGGGACATTCTGGGATCAAATCAGAAACTGGGACGGCTTCTGTAAATCTGGGACTGTCCCCGGAAAATAGGAACACTTGGGGTCTGCCATTGGAACTGGCTCCAAGTTGAGCTCCTGGCCTTCCACCAAATGGACATCAGCCACGACTGCCTAGGACCAGCCTAATTTCAGAAACCGCCTGCAAGTGATCAGTTCAGACCTCTGACCAGAATGATCTGTCCTTCCCCTGAGAAGTGGGAAGAAGGAGGAGAGAGGAGGTTGCAGACAAAAGACAGAAGAAGGCAGAACAAGAGTGATAGAAAAAGGAAATAACTCTGTCCACTTTTGACTCTAGCCCTGCCCACCTCTGGCTTTGTCCGGACACGCAACTGGCACACATGGCCCTTGGCAGAATACCCCTGAGGGGAAAATGGCCCTCAGTAGAAAAAATGTTTCCCACCCATGCTTTAACCCTGTTGCAACCAACCTAGTTACTGTTTGAATAGCATCATTTTATCTTTAGTCATTTAGTTGTATCAGGGCAGAGTCAGGAATTTCCTGTTGTTCCTGTTCTAGGAGAGAGACAATACAAGCTTCCTGAATGCTGTGTCTTAAGCCTTTCAGGATAGTAATAGCTGACTTGTCTCATTGATAATGGGGCTATCATGTGAACAAGTTCCTCGAGATTCAGAACAATGTGTTTCCATGCATCCTTTTCTGTTTCGGCACAGAGTAGCAGAGGTGGGGGGAAATGCTTTTACATAATTCAGTGGTGTATCCATGGCTGGGCACACACTATACCTTTAAGGCACATTAGATGCACATTCATTCCTCAAAGAATTCTGGGCCCTGTAGTTCACCTCTCATAGTTACGGTTCCCAGCAACTCTTAACAAACTACAGTGCTACCTCGGGTTAAGAGGTCCGTTCTTAACCTGAAACTGTTCATAACCTGAGGTACCACTTTAGCTAATGGGGCCTCCCGCTGCTGCCACGCTGCCACCACACAATTTGTGTTCTCATCCTGAAGCAAAGTTCTTAACCCGAGGTATTATTTCTGGGTTAGTGGAGTCTGTAACCTGAAGCGTCTGTAACCTGAGGTACCACTGTGCAGTACCCAGAATTATTTGAGGGAAGGCATGTGCTTTGAATATGCTTTGAAGGTACAGTGGTTAGGCAGCCCATACACAACTCCTATCTATCATTCATACACAAATGAGACTACTTCAGATTGAGGTAGGTAGCCTTGTTTGTCTGATGCAGTCAAAATAAAAATAATAAAAAATAAAAAATTGTCCAGTAGCCCCTTATAGACCAGCTAAGTTTGTTCTGGTACAGTCATACCTCGGTTTGTGACCGCCTCCGTTTGCGACCGAACGGGTTGTGACCACCACGGACCCCGAAGTGTTTACAGCCGGGTTCCATGGTGCGCGGATGCGCAGAAGCGATCTGCGCAGCACATGCGCAGAAGCGCTCTATCGGCGCTTTGCACATGCGCAGAAGAGCCCCTCGGTTTACGACGAACTCGGGGAGCGACTGGCTCCCCGGAACGAATTGCAGTCACAAACTGAGGTATGACTGTATAAGCTTTCATGTGCATGCACACTTCTTCAGATACATGAGAAATAAACATGGAAATAATGAGTTATTTAAAAGGAATATGCTCAGGAACACTGCTGAGGTAACTAAATGTACTAGATCTAATCTGTGGCCTTCCAGATGTTGTTGGACTAAAACTCTGACCACTGGAGCTGCTGGCTGAGTCTGATGGGAGCAACTACACCTGGTGGGCCACAGTTTTCCCCATCCCTGGTCTAAATTGTGACTGCAGTCTCTCGTTAAGAGGGCTGGAACCAAGTCTGGAATTTCTAGGTCAGGCCTGCTATTTTAGCTCTTATTCTTCCCGCTAGATGTCCTCCTTTTCTGCAGACCTGTCAAGCGGAAATAAACACTGGAAATAAACAGAAATAAATCAAAGTGTTGAAAGTAAGGTTCTGATTGGGGCTGTGGAGAAGAAACTGGACAGGACAGTTATGCTTGAAGGCGCTTCTGATTTATTTCTTTTTAGAATGGAATTTAAAAGGCATCAACTTGCCTGTCATAGTAACACAAATAATGTGATTACATGTACTATCCAGTTGCACATGGTTCTTACTCTGCAACCGCCTATCTTCCACACATTGCCCTAAACGCATAACAAGTTCTTTCAATAAGGAATCTGGAGATATGGGAAAGATGGAGGTACTATCGATGGATAGTTCAACGCAGCACCTTCCATCAATCAACTCAGTTGATGTGGGACCAAAAAGGCTTTTATCGGAGAGAGCTGCCCGTGCCCTTGCCACATCTGTCCCTGCTGCAGCTCATTGCCAGAGCATCTGCTTTGCATGCAGACGGTACGAGGTTCAGTTCCCAGCCTCTCCAGGTAAGGTTGGGGATGTCCTGTCTGAAACCCTGGAGAGGCACTGCCAGCCGGTCTTGGTTGATCCAGGTGGGCCAATGGTTTGACTCAACGTGAGGCAGCTCCCTATGTTCCCTTCCTTAACATCCCAAACAGTTTCCTGCTTTGCCTTCAGAAGTAACGCAGTTCGTGACCAAGAGATGGGGTCTTTTATGTAGTGATGCCTTGTTTGTGGCACACTTTCTCAGAAATACCCATTGGTCACCAACCTTATTATTTTTGAGTGTTTTATAGTTTGTGCTAGTACTATTTTATAGTTTGTGCTAGTACTATTCTGGCTTTTTTGCAGGGAGGAGAGGCAAATATTTAAAAATGCCTTGTTTTTTTTCTAATTCATGCTGCTGCTGCTGCAAGTTGCCTTGAATAGTGGAAGCCATAAAATAGAAAACCGTACATTGAAAATGAACTCTACTCATTATACTTTGTTAGTGGAACAGTCTCCACCCATGTTGTCTTTACACTGGATTCCTTCCCATGCTCTGCCTGAATCTCAAGCTTCTAGTCTTTGCTTTTAAAGTTAGCTGCCTGCCTTTTTTCCTTACCTGTATCTCCATCCTCACCTTCGTCATTTCTCTCTTTCAAATATCCTTATTTGCACACTTTCTCTCACCTCAGTTCCTTCTGTGGTCTCTATGCCTAAAATATCCTTTCTCTGCTGGTCAAACTGATTCTTTCTCCCCTCTTAAGCTGGAAGTTTAGCAGAACCATACTTCTCAAATCCGATCCACATTCTTTGCCAGCTAACTCTCTTTTTCATCCAGTACTTACCACTCAGTGCTAAACCTCTCTCAGTATCTTGTCCTTGGCATTGGGACCATGCCAGCCCTGGGTACAGAGTCTGGTATGTTTTATTTATTGTAAATATCCCATTTTGCAGCTCTGAAAGGCTCTCAAAACGATTTACAAAAGATTATCCTGATAAAAACCACATGATAAAATAAATAACATGGTGTCAGCATATTCTTACCAGTTGCTAGGAATCACAAGGAGTAATTTTGAATCTCTGATTTTGGCCCAATGGCCCAGGATGGAAAATTCCCACTTTGACTGACATTCACAGGAAGAGAAATGCTAGGGTCCAAGAGTGGGAGTTGCTTGGTGGTCCACACCATAGGAACAAGAGATTCACACAATTGCAAGGTCATTCTGGAACTGATGTCACCACCTGGTTATAGTGGTGTCATGATGGAATTTGTGCTATTAGGATAATCAGAGTATATTGACACATTGGCCCCATATTTTGTGGATCTTCACCTGGGTTCTCTGTGAGGAGGTGGGGAAATCTACATACATTACACTCATGACCTGTTTGCAGACTTGTCATAGGCATCTGGTTGGCCAATGTGAGAACAGGATGCTGTAGATGGGCCTTTGGTCTGATCCAACAGGGCGCTTCTTATGTTCTGATCGTGTCAAGATTATTCAGGTGACATTTCCTGCCCTCATCCTATAACTTCCCTGGTGTCGTCCTTCCACCTCTGCCCAGTAATCAGCAGTTCCTACCTACAACTGTACCATAATACTCTTTGATGCTAGCAGTTGGAATTTGCTCAGCCCATGATGGAGGCAAGTGCTATTGGTACCAAATAAATATTAAATAAGAATGATAATATATTCTCCTGAAGTACCAAAGTTTATGGACAGCAGTGTCCCATCAAATAACTGTGGTGCCAGTTTGGTCATAGCATTCTTCATGGGCTAAGACATCCGATTCTTCCTGTTTGTTTCTTCTCTGTATTGTTTCCATTCATATTAAAGTGCTTAGAATGTCATTGTACAATGTCAAGCTGGTTGCTCCTGTTTCCCTTAAGAGACCTACTCCCACAACCTTTCCCAGTTTCTGGTCCATTGTTCAAGCCATTATCTCTTGTGCTTGTTAACATTTCCTTCCATCTGTCTTATTGATGGGTCTGAATTAATGCATCTGCATTCACCTCGGTTATAGAAAGGCTGTCACTGTGGCAATATTAACTGCTTACAGGAAGTATTTAATTGTGTAACCTGTTGACGGCATGTGTTTCATTTCTTCATCTCCTCTGAAGCCAGTTTTGTATGTTCATTATTGTGACTTGAACTAAACATTACAGAACTCCAGCATGCTGGCTGAACATTTAAAATCAAGAACTCATTTGTTATCTGAGATGCTATGGGTATTTTTTGTCAGGCACAATTCAGATACAGTACCTTTTCCTGGGAAATGATGCTTTTAGAGAGAATTTGCACTTAAGATATTAGACTGGATGCAAGACTGCATTTAGTAGGGAAATTATTTTCCACATATAAATTCCGCTAAATTGAACAATTCCCCCCCCCCCCCGCAAAATCTAAAACCATCTTCTTTCAAGAGTTATTTACACGTGTTTTGCTTCCAAGTATGGAAAGATGGTGGGACTTTCCAAAAGCAAAGTTAGCTTTACAAATGTCAGAGTAAGGGCATGCTCTCCACAATCAGACTTAACAATGTCTAGAATCGGCACGTAGGTCCATGGTCTTTCAGCGGCAAACATGGGCAAAGCCAAGCACCAGGAGTCGAGGGAAGAGCCGGAGCCCGAAGCACCAGGAGTCGAGGGAAGAGCCGGAGCATCAATTCTCTCCTTGTGTGAAAGGTTTACTGTGTGTGCTTGATCATTTCCACCCTGCTTGCATCCATTCTGTTCTAAAATATGGGATGTCTAGAAGTTTTCACAGGGCTGAGCCTGACAATGTACACTGTAATCCTCTTCATGTGTTCACAAATGCATTACTAAGTTCTGTGGGATTTTCCATGTATATACAAGATTAATGTCATTGAAAGGTATTGTCTGTTTAGATGCTCTGACCTTTCTTGGGACTTGATAGTGCAGAAAGAGGGTACTAAAAACGTTTCGTGCACCTATGATAATTTCTAAGAAGATACAGTTAAAATAATATAGCAACACATTACTTGCACAATTTTAATGTTGCTGTTTTTGTTGGTTTGTGATTTCTGTAGTTTTTAATTTAGTTTATTATGTTTCAGGGGGTATTTACATTTTCTTTTTTTCTTGTAAACCACTCTGGAGATGATTGAAGGGTGGTATAAAAATATCTTCAATCAATCAATCAAGTTATAGATTCCTTATTTATAAACACAAAGCATTACTCATGGAATTAGAACTGCACAACACTTCTAAAAGTAGTTTGCCAATCTATGCAATCTTACATTCAGTTAGGAATGTCACAAAGCCTATCTTCTTTTGCTTGGAGTTTTGCAATACATGTACCGGTAGTAGGTGTTCTGTATGACCTGGATAATGACAAGGAGCTATATCATTACCGCCTCAATGAAGCAAAGCTTTTCTAGTACTCATGTACACAAGGTAGATAATCTTTCAGCTGATCTGGGAGTTATGTGTAAGAGCATGTTCTTTAACTGCACTTTTAGTCAGCGGTCTAAAGAACACCATCATTTCCTGACACTATCTTGGAGTTCCCCCAATTCCATGGGAAGCAAAATTCAGCAGGTGCAGCCCTCCCCTTTACTGCATGTCCATGCTGGTAAGAAGTTATACCTACATAGTTTCTACTTTTAAATGAAGCACATCTGCCAGGAAAGTAAGCAGCCTTATGGTGTAACTTAGTAAAGCTGTAGCTTTCATATTTCACATAAGGGATTTTAAAAAAAACACCAACAAATGGCAATTCACCATTTATCTGTATATATTACCTCAACTGTTATGCACTACATATTGCAAGTTTTCTGTATTTTTTCTTTTAAAATTATTGTTTTATTCAACAGGTAACTATTTAATTTTACAGTGGGACCTCGGTTTACGAATTTTCGGTTTACGAACGCCGCAGACCCATCTGGAACAGATTAATTCACTTTCCATTACTTTCAATGGGAAAGTTCGCTTCAGTTTATGAACAGACTTCCGGAACCAATTACACCCATGCTTTGGGTTAAGTACGCTTCAGGTTGAGTACTCCGCAGACCCGTCTGGAACGGATTAATCCACTTTCCATTACTTTCAATGGGAAATTTCGCTTCAGTTTATGAACGCTTCAGTTTATGAACAGACTTCCGGAACCAATTGTGTTCATAAACCAAGGTACCACTGTATATTTTTGTACTGATGATCAGTCCTCTTCTGCTACAAGTGTGTGTGTGTGTGTGTGTGTGTGGAAATAAAGTCTAAGTAAATAAATAATCTGAAGTGTGCATGTACATGAAAGCTCATACCAATAACAAACTTAGTTGGTCTCTAAGGTGCTACTGGAAGGATTTTTTTTTTGTTTCAACTACAGCAGACTAACACAGCTACCTACCTGTAACTAAATAAATAATATATCGAGTAAACTCCCCCCTCGCCATTGTCTTCTGGAATCCCCCTAAAATTTAGGTCCAAATCCTCCAACTCCAAAATCTTACCCATTAAAAAATAGCATGGGGCATACCTTGACATGTCAAGTTTTTTATCCAAACTGTAACAACTCTTCCCCCACGATGCGAGATATTTTATTTATCAATATATTTGGCGTATCTGTACCACGCTCTTCAGCCAAAAAAAGGCTCCTAGAGCTGCTTACAATGGAAGTAAGGCAAGTCCCCCTATCAAACAATGTTTTATTTTTTTAAAGGCACACAAGGGAAAAGGGACCGGGAGGGATGAGGAAAACCAAAATCAAAGCTCAAAACACCGAACAAAAACAGCTGTTCCTATTTCGACTCCCAGGAGGCAAGGGGCCAGGAAGGCGGTGCCTGGCAGAGCTGGGACTCCAGGGAAGCTGATGAAACGAGGCCGCCTCCGAAAAGGGCCCGAGATTGGGAAAGCAAGGGCCAGGGCCTCGCCAGGTCCCACGTCATAACGTCCTCCGAAGCTAGAGAGGCCGGTTTCTCGACGCCCCTCCCACAATCCCTAGCGCGAGCCTGCCCGGAGCGCCTCCCTCCGCAGCAACTGCCTGTCGGGGTCGCGTGACAGCGCAAGAGCAGGAAGTGATACGAGGGCGGGCGCGGTGACGTGGCAAGCGGAGGCGCATACGCAGGCGCAGGAAGTTGCGTGCTTTTGTGTTTTGGTCCAGGAGGAGAGGAAAAGACGGAAGTTGGAGGCCGCATCCCCTCATTTCCCCCCCCTCAGCAGCCTCAGCGCACTGTGAGGTACCGGAGCATCCTAAAGCCCTCATATCCCACCTCTCACCTTACCCACCCGCAACCGGAAGGAACAGGCGCTCGCCGGCTCCCCTTCAGTCACACACTCGCCGGGGGGCGGAAGTGGCGAGGAGGCCTCAGCTTCCCGTCAGGGCCAGGTAACGACTCGGGGGGCCGGCCGGGGGGCGGTATGGCGGGGCGTGGGGGAAGAGGCGGAAAAGGCCTTAACGAAACAGGCCGGGACCCCCCCCTCCCCCCGCGCGCGCGCTTTTCGTTCCTTATTTTCTCCTCACCGCCCCTTCCGACAGCGGCGCCCCGAATCCGGCGGTGTCGCCGTCGTCGTCGTTTTTAAGTCGGCCGGATTCTCCTTTCCACCCTCAAAATGGCGCCCCCGTTTCCCCCACTTCCTCTTATTCCCGGTCCAGCGAGTGAAGTGGGGCTGGCTGGAGGAATGAATGGGGAGGGCCGCCCGGTCTGCTGAGCGACTGAAGGGTTGGATTTCGGGGTGCGGGGAGGGCGACGCAGCCATCCCGGCTAGCAAGGAGCGAAGGGAAGGCTTACGGGGCCTCTCCAGGAAAGAGGTTTTTTTAAAAAACAAAACAAAAAAACCCGGCGTGTTTCGCTCTGCAGAGTGGCCGGGAGAGAAAAGCAACTCCTTCCTTTTAGGTTTCCCACGCTTGTGGCGAATCAAAGTGTGTGTGTGTGGGGGGGGGGGTGATGTTCAAAAGGTGTCTAGGTGGAGATAGAATTAAGAAAGTAGCTTGTTTGTTTTATATCGGTGGACGCTTTGCAGTCGTGTTAGTTTGATTATACTGTGGTGACAATGTGAGATCAGGGTAAGAAAAACTTGTTTTGTGTGTGTGCGTGCGTGTTTTTTAAATCCAAGCAATTCCAGGTGTATCTCAGGGGCAGTACCTCCTGAACAGTTCTTAACGTGTAGATAGAGACTAGTAGGTGTTAACGTTGGCTTCATCTTTTAAAGCTGATTTAAAGAAAATTTAAGGCTCGAGCAATTTGAATGAAGCGCAGGTAGTTGCAATATCATCACTTCCAGTTCCTTACTCTGTCATCATTTATGTAGCTGTCCATCAGTTATTGACTGAATTAGAGGCAAATCATTAAATTTGAGCACTTCAGGATTAATACTGTATGTGTCACTCACTAATTTGGTACTGTATGTGTCACTCACTAATGTCTGTGATGTACATGTAAAGTGCAGTAATGTTTAAAACAGCTTAAGTGGAAATCCCTTTATTTAAAACTTTCAAATACTTTGTGCTATTTGAATCTGTTAATTTATGTAAATACCATATTTGTTTCTGTGCAATAAGGAGTCTGCAACTACAATGCAATGTATATGTGAATAGTCAGCAGACAAATGCATTAGATATCTATGTAAAAGTATTGAGTAGTTGATTGTGTGATAACTTGTTGGGCGCGCACTTTGTTTTCCCATACAAACTCATTACCGGTATGTATGCAGTAAAATTTACCACAAATAACAATGTGAAGCACTACTCTAATAAACTAGTAATTATTTGAGAGTTAAAATATTGAGAAATAATTTAGAACATATACAAAGCACAGAAATTACCAAGTTACAATTTCATACCTTACTGAACTATTCCATATATTAAACAAACAACAAATGATATCTTCCTAAACACACTTAGGCAGCAATCACACATACAGTAAAGACTGAATTGCTTGAAACTGACTTCTGAATGAAAATGCGTAAGATTAGGTTGCCTAGCATCAACTTTTTAGTGAATTTGGATGAAAATTCTTTTCATATATTCCCCTATCTACAACTTGGCCCCCTATTTATATCTATTTTCATGCACAAAGGAACCCCAATGTATTTGTCCCTCATGAAATGGTATTCTCAGAGGCTCCTCCTGGTATTTTATGATGTAGTATACTGATTGATTTATTAGAGTTTGGTTATTATTTTCATATATGTATTCAAACTTGAAAAGAGTTAAGAAGTATTCAATGCTGTATAAACAAGTAAACTAATATTAAAGTTGGACATTTGGTAAGAGTTACAGCAGCTTTGCATTTTAACTACTGTACTTGCCAGATATTCCATGCAGGTGAGGCTGTGGGTTGATGGAGGAAGAATGGCCGCTTCTGCCATTCATCTGCCACTTGCTTGGTCTCCATGCTGGCCACAAAGGAATTGAATCCATTTCTTCCTTGGCCAGCAGAAAAGATAGCAAGAAAGTGGAGAAGGGACAGAGAATACCATGTTCCTCCTTTACCAGCTTGCTTGGCTTCCATGAATCCTCTTCCTTCCCAGTCATCATGTGTCCAGCATAGAAATGAAGAGGGCTGGTGGACGAGGCAGGAGAGATGGAGTTCTCCATCACCCATCACCCTCATGAATAAATAAGCAAATGAGTGTAAAAACTTGAGCAAATGAGTGTAAAAACTTGCAATCTAATAACTGACAGTTGTATTGTAATCCTAAATCATGAGAAAAATATCATGATAAAAATATTTATCTTCCTAATATATGGAGAAATTAGAACTAGTACATCTGTAAGTCCAGATATTTTTTCTTTTTATGAAACATTGTTTAAAAAACAAAAAAATGACATCTCATTTAGAATCTAATTGTAATTCTGTTCCACTCTATGTGGGTGCAGGGCAAAGACTCATCATCTAAGTCAAGGGTACACAACCTGTGGCCCTCCAGATGTTGTTGGACTACACCTCCCATCAGGCCTGGTCACTGGCTATGCTGTCTGGGGCTGATGGGAGTTGTAGTCCAGAAACATCTGAAGGGACACAGGTTGTGCACCCCTGACCTAAGGTATGAATGGATCACTAGTAATTTCTTCTCTTTCTCCCTTCCCTTGCACCCTACAATTCATTTCTAAATAAAGATGGCTAGCTAGGCCTGAGTGATAAATATATTGATATATTGCCCATGCCGCTCTGAGGAGCAGACTGTGATGTTGGCCTCATTCAGTGGTATATTGCTGGTGAAATCACTACTACTGAGTCCCTCTGCTAGCAGTGTCTGCTAGAGATATCGTGTTTCTCCAAAAATAAGACATCTTTTTATATTTATTTTTCCTCAAAAAAAACCATGGTGGCTTGTTTTCAGGGGATGTCTTTTTTATTAAGTATGGTACAGTTTAACCTACAATGTTAAACTGCCTATCACTATGGCTTATTTTGGGGGTATGGCTTATTTTTGGAGAAGCACAGTACAGTAGTCAAGAATTCTTTCCTCCAGTGGGTGCTGCTAACAGAGGGACTCAGGAGTGACAGCAGTTTCACCAGCGATATATCGCTGAGTGAAACCATCATCCCACTCTGCCCTCATACAGCACAAGGCACCGATACAGCTTATTCCTCCCTAAGCATCTTTAAACTGTGGAGGGGGAACCTTCCCATTCCCCAGCTGAGCTGCTGAAATTGTCCTAGCACCTAGGTGAAACTGCCTCAGCTCTCAAGGTGAGAGCTGGGGTAGTTTCACCTGGAATCTCACAGGCAGAGGTCAATGCATCTTGTTTTTTCAACATCGTGGTATATCATCAAACTGCGATGTTTCACTGCTGATACACTGCAATGTTGAAAAGCTGACATCGCCTAGCCCTAAAGAGGGCAGGGGGAATCTATAGCCCCTTTTAATTCCTATTTTTTCTATAACGAACTATAACCAGGAGCACAAAAGCTGAAGTATTAGCAATCATTGGTGGTAATTGCAGTGTTTGCTTGTTGTTTTCCCTATTCTACTCATAGGGCAGTTGGTTGTAAATCACCATTGTGTATTGTGGGGGGGGGGGTGAGGCCCAGTCACAACTGATGAAGCAGCAGGTAGCGATGGTGGTGACATTTAGCAGTTAAGACATAGTGCTGTAAGTTTAATGACAGTACTGCTGGCCTTGTCTTTCGGATTGTATGAACAATATATTTCTTTGGCCTTCAGATTATCAGTATTTAATTTAGATTTTCATTGAGGTAAGCAGGAATGAAGCATCAAATGAGAAAGTTGGAAATGCAAGCATTTAGTAACTGAATTTGAATAATTTTGAGTGGTTGTTATCCAGTGATTTGATGAAAGTGCAGTATTTAATAACATGGTGTAATATTTTAAGATAGGTTAGGAGCAGATGGCCATCTTTTCAGGAATGTTTAGAAATGCCTCTGTAGTTGTAACAAACAAGAGAAGTTGGTACATTCTTTTTCCTTGTTTACGTTTTGGCATTGAGTTGAAAAATAATAAGAGCAACAGGTTTGCCCATTGTTTAATATTTATCTTCTGTACACTTTAAGACTTACATATTTTTGTTAGAGGAGCTACATAAAGAAAAGTAAGTGTAGTCTTATTAAAGTCAGAGCATTATAAAGATTAAAACATTTAATCAGCACATTTCTTTTAATTTATCAGGAGTTAAAATATCTAACATTTTACTTATATAGATGCAAGGAATATTGATTCTTTTTTGTGGGAAGTGTCTAAAGGACTTTGCCTTATAAAAGATTGAAATGTAGTACTGAGCCCCACTTTTAAAATTTAATTAAAAAAATAAATTGTCTGGTATTCAAACAGCTGTTTAGGCTCCTGAAAGGAGCTTGTGATAATAAAAGCTGCTCTTCACGCTTTACAACAAACTTCCTTTGCAATTCCCCTCAGTTTTAAAAGCTATTTATTTGCCTTATGACATTTTAGTTGGGGTGGCGTCTGGTCGCACGCCGTACTAAGCTCACTAGCTACATAATTCTTTGTATCTTGATAATGGTTTATGTTCTTCTCAAAGAGGCTTAAAACCAATTTTATGGAAACAGAAGTTAGCAAGAAATTGTAAAATATTTAGTAAGCATTTTAAAATGCTGCAGGAATAACCAGTTTGGCCAAATTAGAAAGTTTTATAGAATCGTCAGAATATGTGCACACTTGGATCGTTGGTGGAGCTTGGGACAAAGGTTTCCACCCACTGGGAATGCTACTTTTATGTGATTTTCTGACTTGTTAGATGTATGTTGTATGTAAGCTAAGACAGGATAGGATTCAAGCTTGTTATATTACAGTGGTACCTCGGTTTAAGTACACAATTGGTTCCGCAAGTCTGTACCGGTACTTAACCTGAAGCGTACTTAAGCTGAAGCGAACTTTCCCATTGAAAGTAATGGAAAGTGGATTAATCCGTTCCAGACGGGTCCGCGGGGTACTTAAACTGAAAGTACTCAAACCGAAGCGTACTTAAACCAAGGTATGACTGTACTTGAAATCAAAACATGAACCTTGATTTGTGTCAATAATGTATGGCAGGTGGGTGGGTGCCAGGCATTTTGCACCTGGCTATCAGCCACTTGTGACCAAGTGAAGATGCCCGGGTACCAGGATGGTGGTGCCTGAACACTCCACTATCTGGAGAGGTGCATGCCTGGGGATCCTTGGATCTTGTCAGTTTTCACACACTAGCAACAGATCCTGTAGAATTCTATCCATTATATTTTATCTGCACAATCAGAATGAAGAAGAAGAAGAGTTTGGATTTGATATCCCGCTTTATGAATTTCAGGAACCAAAAAGTTTTATTGAAAAATACGGCTTTCAAGCTGTCTGGCCCCAGATTGGCAACAAGCATTCCATTTTGGCGTCTGTAAACCTGTTTAAGGAGCCATTTGGTGCCTGTCTTATATATCTGAGTTTCTGACACTGGATTGTGTGCAGATGATGAATCATGGGGTAATGTACTCTTAGCAACTTTACATCAATAGGTTTGGACTGGAATTGTTTTTAAGGACAGTTTCATGTAAAACATGCTACAGTGGTCAATCCTCATGGTTATAAAGGCATCACTTGTTACATTTTTAGTTCACCCTATCAGAACTTTGGGCAGCATACAGGGTTGCCATTCTCAGCCCTTGTTTCTTCAAACTTATTCAATGTAAGTTTATGGTTGAGTGGAGGCTGAATCTGGGTTTTCTTGGTACTAGTCCAACACTCTACCCACTACACCAAACTAGTGACCTATGAATGATGATTGTTGACCTAATCCCTATCTTAGAGATGTTCACAGCCATTCACCAGGCACATTGTGTAAAAGTATGTTTCTGTAGTCTGGACTTTGTGATTCAGTGATGGCTCCAAGAGCACCCACAGCTGAGAATCTATATAACTAGAAGGACTGAATACTATCAATCATTATTTTACCCCTCAAGTTGCAGTATTTGCTGCTCATTGCTCCTTCCAAGTGTAAGCTTGTTTTGCGCATTTTGAAAGTAGGAATGAATAAGGCAACACAAACTTTTAGGTGTAAGACTTATATTATCTTAATTGAAATCCATACACACAAGCAAGATATCTTTATTTATTTAATGAATTTATATACTGCCATATACCATAGGTTTTTAAAGCCCTATTTCCAATGTTGCAGTACTCATTTGTCAAACAATAAACTCTGAGCTCTTGAAATTATTATCTGTATTGGTATAGAAATTTGTAGTATGGTCTAGAGATCCAGATAGAAAACAGCTAAGCTATTCATGTTTTTAGTGGGAAACTTCTATGTTGGAACTGAATAGATGCTTCTCAGGTGAGCTGGGTTTTGCTAACCTGCTTGACGAGGATGAAGCTATATAAAGAAAAATGTTGTTGTTTGAGGTTGAGGAAACCATTTCATTTTTCCGAAGTTACAAGTAGCCATTACGATAAGTGGAGAAGCAACCAGAGTCTTGTTACACCCATCCTTTCAGTATAGTATCAGTTTCATTTTGTCCAGGATGTAGAAAGGTGGCACTGAGCTGAGTAAGGCCTGATTAATGCAGAACAGGATGTGAAAATAGTTGACAATCCAGTGGAATAATTCTGAGGAAATTCTTAAGCAGTCAGGCAGGATTTATATGCAGTGTTTATGTTGACTCTGGAATATGTCCCACTGCAAGTGTGTGGTCCCATGGACTGCAAGAAGATCAAACCTATCCATTCTTAAGGAAATCAGCCCTGAGTGCTCCCTGGAAGGACAGATCGTGAAGCTGAGGCTCCAATACTTTGGCCACCTCATGAGAAGAGAAGAATCCTTGGAAAAGACCCTGATGTTGGGAAAGATTGAGGGCACTAGGAGAAGGGGACGACAGAGGACAAGATGGTTGGACAGTGTTCTCGAAGCTACGAACATGAGTTTGACCAAACTGCGGGAGGCAGTGCAAGACAGGAGTGCCTGGCGTGCTATGGTCCATGGGGTCACGAAGAGTCGGACACGACTAAACGACTAAACAACAAATGCCAAGATTATTTCCTAAGGGAGCTGCTGTGGTCCAGAGGTTCAGCATCAGAGTAGCAGTTAGAAGATTTGAGAACTAGGGGGATGCTTGTACAGTAGCACTTTTTTTGACAGCAGTTTGTATAGCCAGCAACAGAGAAAAGCTGTGAGAGACCAAAGCAGCAGTCCTATGAGGAAGCCCTGGCCTATGTGAGACCTAATATCCAACTACTGTACTCTTATTCAGTAATTTCTAAGAGATTCAGCTACAGAGTGACAATTGGAATATATAAGAACTAGAGATAAAACCATATACACCTTTGCCTTGCCCTAAAAATTATTGCCTTTTTAAAGTATTTTAAATATACTATAAACCACTTCAGCAAGTTCAGTTAGTAGGCAGGATTTAAGTACAATGAAGGGCCTTCCATCCTTGCCAGTATTTGGTCACAAATAGCTGCGTGTGTTTTAAAAGGTAGCTGATGATGACCAATCCAGGATCCAGAGCATACCACGGTCCACATGAAAATGGTAGTGCATATTAGCTGGGTTTAGGCAAAGACAAGAACCTTGTTGGCACCACAGAACAGAACAGCAAGGATGGGCTTGGTCCCCATGGTGCTGTTTTCAAATATGGCAGACATATTAAATGTGACCTTGCATTTTCTTGTTTGCAGTGATATACCGTAGTATCATAAAGAAACCTTATGTAGGTAGGGGTGTAATTAGAATGACTAGCTGGCTTTACCTCATTTTTCTTTTCTTTTTTTGAGGACAAGTGTCTGTGGCAGGCATTCTGCTGTACGTGTGGAAACTTGCTTAAAAGTTAGAATCCTGATCTGAATTGTGTTGTGACTGTTATGCAGGGTTACTATGCTAATTTGACATATAGAATGCTTGTCATCACATAAATGTGGCAGCCCCACACACTTCAGGAAATACCACCCAACATTCATGGGCGAAGAATTCTCACTTGGAAGGGGCAACTATTTCCACTCCCTCCTAGCATGTTTGTGGAAGCACTTTGAATGTGATCATCTGGATTTTGACCACACACTTGTTGAAACTGTTGTCATTCTTTGAATATATTGCAGAAACAATTTATATATTTGTTCACACAGTATTTAAAATTGCAGACTGCATTAAACCAATTAGGATTTGAATTTGATACTGTTTCTTAGATCAGCAAATGGGGATTATTCTTGTGAATTACCTTTTTAAAGTTGGAGCATGCATGAGAATTGGTAACCCAGAGGGTAGACAATGACAGATGAGTTAGGGGAGAAAGTGGGTATTTCTGTAGAAGTTGCTATGTAGAGCAGGTAGAATTCAGTTGGAGTTATTGTAGCAGACAAACTGGAAACCTGTACTAACATGCAGGGGGTGGAGGGAATGTGGTCAGTGAAAAACTTGCTATCCCTCTGCTTACTCAAGTCTTTCGCCAAATGTCTCTAACAGGGTTATTGGTTAGTACACACAAACCCAGCAGTTGCTGTGTCTGCAATCTGTGATAAAGCAGGCTTGTTGCAGCAACTGATAAGTTCCTGTGCAAAGCAGCTCTGTTGGATCAATTTGCAAAGAGACCTGATAAATGGTGTGGCATAGCAATTCAGGTTGAGCCACATTTGGGCCAAAGGAGAGTGGAATTAACAGATCATCCACCCCCCCCCCCTTTAACATTATTGGTTCCTATAAACATTCTTGGTCCTCTACCCAGTACATTGCCTTGGAATACCACTTGTAGAGGGCTGTGTTATTGAAGTTTATGGTCAGTTGACTGCAGCCTGTCAAAAGATGAGAGACTCCCAGAGCAACCTACCCAACTCTTTATCTCCTTATTCTACCCTATTCCTAGCACATACCCATCAGCCTCTGTTGTTGGGCAAGCAGAAATGGTCAGTGCTGTAACATGTGCATTAGAGAAAGACTTCTTAGCTAATTTGTATATTCCAATTCCAGTGACAATAGAGGCCATGGAGTCCACCAGATAGGCACCACTGCTATCCACAGAGACAGTCAAGGTCCACATTAGTGTGCCTAAAACTATTTTTAATGTGAATAAAATAGTTAACGGGTCACAAGAGCTTCTTAGTTATGAGGTTGTTAGTTGGCACATTAAGTATGGTTATATGATTAACCTTAATTCCATCTACAGTGGTACCTCGGGTTACGAACACGATCCGTTCCAGGACGCAGTTCGTAACCTGAAATGGTCATAACCCGAAGCGCCATTTTGCGCATGTGCAAAGTGCAATTTCAGTGATTTTTGTGCTTTGCACATGCGGCGAAAATACTTCCAGGTTTGTGGTGTTCGTAACCCAAGGTGTTCATAACCTGAGGTACAACTGTACTATGAGGTATACAACGTCTAGCATAATTGAGCTAATTATCTATGCTTGGGGGGACGCGGGTGGTGCTGTGGGTTAAACCACAGAGCCTAGGGCTTGCCGATCAGAAGGTCGGCGGTTCGAATCCCTGCTACGGGGTGAGCTCCCGTTGCTCAGTCCCAGCTCCTGCCAACCTAACAGTTCAAAAGCACGTCAAAGTAGATAAATAGGTACCACTACAGTGGGAAGGTAAACGGCGTTTCTGTGTGCTGCTCTGGTTCGCCAGAAGCGGTTTTGTCATGCTGGCCACATGAGCTGGAAGCTGTACGCCGGCCCCCTCGGCCAATAACGCGAGATGAACGCCGCAACCCCAGAGTCTGTCACGACTGGACCTAATGGTCAGGGGTCCCTTTACCTTTATGCTTCGGGGGTGGGTGGGAATCATTCTCTTCTGAGGACTGCTTAAATGTAACTTTCAATTTATGAATTGTTGTGAATATGAACAGAGTAGACCAGGCATGTCCAAAGTCTGTTTCGGGGGGCCTAATCCGGCCTGCCGGTCAATTTTAATCTGGCCCCTGTGGTAGTATTTCACCTTTCACCTCCTCAGCAACTTCAATCCTAAAAAAAGCTTAACAACTTTGGCCGGCTCTCACACATGTTCACTTCATCAAATCTGGCCCTCTTTGAAAAAAGTTTGGGCACCCCTGGAGTTGACGCATACGTAATTTGGGTGGATATATTTTATTGCCTAACAAATGTGCCTAACCATTTTATTGCCTAACAACAACAAAAATGTGGTCACTAATTTCTGAATATTGTTTTGTGAAACAGGTTATTGGAGTTGAAGGCACATCGAGGTTCACATCCTGGAATCGTCTTTTTAAGAATCTGAAACAAGGGACTCCTTTCTAGTTTGGACATGGCCAACCGAGGAGCAACTAGACCCAATGGGCCTAATGCTGGAAATAAAATATGTCAATTCAAGTTAGTTCTTCTGGGAGAATCTGCAGTTGGCAAATCAAGTCTGGTGCTTCGTTTTGTAAAAGGCCAGTTTCATGAGTTTCAAGAGAGTACGATTGGAGGTGAGAAAATGTTGTGTATATGTGTATTACTGTATATTTATTGGCAATTGTTACTGCTGTCAATCCAAAATTCAAATTTCATTGGACAATAGCAAACACTGCACAAGCAACCTTCCCCTTCTTTTCTCTCTCCTCCCTTGCTGTAATTCTCCCCATCCCACCAAATTTGCTCTGGAACGCCATCCAAAGCAAGGGTGGCCTTCCAGAGCAAAGGTGGGGGACATTCCATCAAATACTTCCTGTTTTGTTGGCAGGCGGACCTGTTGTATTTTATCCAGTGGATTAATTATTTGTATTTGTCCCATATTTTTGTTACGTTGTGAATATTGCATATCCTTGAATTTGTCTGTTGATTAAAAGGTAATTTTTAATTTTATTAAAGCTTCTGCTGTAACTGGTTTGTGCAAGCTTGAATTGTGTAGAAATCAAGGTGTACACATACAGCACTCTTCCCCATTGTGATGCCCCCTAGTGTGTCCTGGCTGGGGGTTGAAGACATATGGAGGGCGCCAGGTTGGTGAAGCCAATCTACAGCTGACAACAGATACTTGCATTAACGTTTTTTGAAAGACAGGTGTAAATGGGTTTAATAGCCTACTCATAGATAGTAAGATAGGAAACTTCCTAGTAAAGTGTGAGGTGGTGCTTTGTGTGCAGAATGTATGATTGTGCTTTCTTTTAAAAGGAGTTCCTCCTTCATTGAGGAACTACAGCTCCTGCATAAAGATCTGGGCTAGTTGTGGCATGGGTGTATGAGCTCATAACTACTATAATTCGTATTCAGCTTCTTTGAAACTAGTAAAAAAGGTAAAGGACCCCTGGATGGTTGAGTCCAGTCAAAGGTGTCTAAGGGCTGTGGCACTCACCTTCCTTCAGGTCGAGGGAGCCGGTGTTTGTTGGTATGCCTGTTGGTATGCTGTTGATTGTGTTCCTGAAAACAGCTGTGACGTCCTGTTGTGCTGCCCTCTGGATGCCAACCACTACCGTGTTTCTCATATTATAAGTCATGTCTTATATTAATTTTTTCCTGAAAAAAACACAGCATGGCTTATTTTCAAGGGATGTCTTAATTAAAAAATAAGTACCGGTACCGGTATCTGTACAGACCACAGACCTGCTCCCACCGGGTCTTCGCGCGCGGCAGGCAGAGGCTGCAGCCGGGTCCTGGGGCTGTGTGCGCGGCAGGCAGAGGCTGCAGCCGGGTCCTGGGGCTGCACGCGCGGAAGGCAGAAGCTGCAGCCGGGTCCTGGGGCTGCGCGCGCGGCAGGCAGAGGCTGCAGCCGGGTCCTGGGGCTGCGCACGCAGCAGGCAGAGGCTGCAGCCGGGTCCTGGGGCTGCGCGCGCTGCGCGCTGAGGCTGCAGCCGGGTCCCGGGTGTCCGCGCGCAAAGGCTACAGCCGGGTTCTGGGGCTGCACGCGCTGCGTGCTGAGGCTGCAGGCAGGTCTCGGGGGTTAACGCGGCAGCAGCAACCCTTCTTTGCCACAGACCTTCTTCCACCACCCGGTACGGCTTATTTTCGAGGTATGCCTTATATTTTTCCACCTCAGGGAAATCCTGCCATGCCTTATTTTGTAGGGATGCCTTAAAATATGAGAAACACGGTATATAACGCCAAGGTCACATGTTCAATCCCCATATGAAGCAGCTGCATATTCCTGCATTGCTAAATGATCCTTGGGGTCCCTTCTAACTCTACAGTTCTATGATTCAAAGATATATATATCAGCATTTGTTAGGTCATTGTGCCTAACTCGTACTTCCCAAGATATATAAACTCTGGCAGAAGGGTTTGTCTGTTTCAAGAACCCTTCATACCTCTCCAAATTAGGGCTTGTATGTTGTATATGTGACCAGGCTTTCCTGATTAGAGCAACTGTAGCATTCTACCTAATTGCTTTTTCTTGGCTTTGTTTTTTGCAGTCTTCAGATGACTAGACCATGTGAAAAATGAACATAAGGAACATAATGATTTTAGTAGCAGTTCATTCATTTTCAGCTTTGTCTTTTCGTTATAAAAAAGCACACCTAGACATTCCGTTGTTGCACCCATAACCACCTAGGTGCTGTTTAGCTCCTAGCTTTCATATCTCAGTTTCTAACACTGCTCCAGGTGCTGTTAGACCCCAATAACATCTGGAGAGCCACAATTTTGCATACCTGTTTTCCCCTACTGCTCCTTCCTTCCTGCAGCCCACAGTGTCCCCTTCAAATCTGTTCCCGCAGATCCTGAGCTGATTTGGAGTGGCGCTGGGGGCTGCATGGGGGGCACATTGGGGGTGGGAATCTGTGGCTCTCATGATTTTGCTACCTCTATCCCTCACCATTGCTCATATATGCTGGAGTTGATGGGAGTTGGGAGTCAACATCTGAATTCCACTCACTATATTCATCTCCTGGCAATAAAAAAAAGAAAGAATGTTCTATGTATGAAAACACTTCTTTTGTTTTCTACTGCGATGTGGGGTTGTGATTTATTGTATGTTGTACACTTCAGATGTTTTTTAACGTTACGTGGTTTCCAGATAAAATAAAAAGTAATGAGTATACGTTGAGTTATAAATCCTATTGCTTTCTTTTCTCTTTAGCTGCTTTTCTAACACAGACCGTATGTCTTGATGACACAACAGTAAAATTTGAGATTTGGGACACAGCTGGTCAAGAACGATATCACAGTTTGGCACCAATGTATTACAGAGGAGCCCAAGCAGCTATAGTTGTATATGATATTACCAACGAGGTAATGTGTGAACTAAACTGAATGAATCTGGTCACTTTTTTAGTGTTGCATTTGTTATTGAGGTATTCGTGAATTGTTTCTAAAAAGGCAAAATTCTTAATAGTTCTGTTTTTATGTTCCAAGTTCAATTTACGGCCAGATTCTGGCTGACTGATTTGTTGTTGTTTGTTTGTTTTGGAATAACTATATTTTCGGTATACCTTTCATAATGTAGGTTGATTCTTTAGCAGAGTTTCATGGATTGTTTTAAAGCTCGTATTTTATTTTAAATTTGTTGAATCTTGTTTTGATTTTGTATAAAGTAAAAAATAATAATTTTAAGGCTGCATTATAAAGCCTTATCTAAATATTAATCTTCAGTCATCTGCAAAATTCAATTGATGCAAAGAGGATTTCCTCTCCAAGTAAATATAAGTAAAATTTAGGGGTTTGCTAATTAAAATTGTTGTAACAAAAGGGGTATGGAGAGAAGGGATAATATTATAATATGCTATTGGGTAATGAGCGCCCACCATTGCTCTTTTTCTAAATTCTGATTGTGGTATAAACCAATGAAGGTGGAAAAGAATAAATGAGCTTTTTTTTTCTTTAAATGATTGACAGGAATCCTTTGCAAGAGCAAAGAATTGGGTAAAAGAACTCCAGAGGCAAGCAAGTCCTAACATTGTAATAGCTTTAGCAGGAAATAAAGCTGATTTAGCTAACAAAAGGGCTGTAGATTTTCAGGTAAGTTATGTCTCTTATATTTGATCAGAAGTTTTTGTTTTGCTGGAATATTATACAGAACTTTAAAGCCCCTTCAGTCATGCTATTGTTTTGCTGCAGGTGTTTGGCAGAACTGACTTTTTATTTTGTTAACTTATGTTGTTCCTACTTCACTTGCTTTGGAAACCACACGCACAAACAAAATAAAACCTGGGAATGCAAGTGGTTTAGAAAGCAAGCCGTTTTAAGGATTTATTCTACCAGATAATTTGTGTGTATGTTACAAGTAGAATGGGCAGTTCACCCACTTCCTTGACCAACATATTCTTACTTCCTGCAAACATTTATATACAGTATATAAAAATGTAAACTGGCCATGTCCGTTAGTATCCACGTTTCACCAAAACCGCTTGACCGATTGCGTTCAAATTTTGACACAATGCCACATGTGAATATAAGAGCAACCCTGTACCGTTTTCAAAGACAGATGTCACAACTGTGCCTGGTAACCCCAAAACCCCGTGTTTCAAAACACACCACTCAGGCGAAAATGCATTCTGGGAAAAGAACCAGGTTGCAAACCACCACCCTCTAGCAGCAGCTACACTGGTACTGCACCTATAAAACCTTCCCTCTCAACAGCTCCTCGGCTCCCATTTACATACTAGGCCGAAGCCTTTACAGACTAGGCCGAATGGAGGTACTGACTCGCCTGGGTGGGGGTTGGAGGAGGAGGGGACGGGATAGGTCAGGACATGGTGGGACCAGTCACATTTAACAGACTGAGCCACAGCAACGTATGGCAGGGCCAGCTAGTCTTCACTAAAATATGAGCTTTTTGGTGAAGTGGAGCAGCACAACCTCCTTTCTCACATAAATCACTATATGATGCTGTAGGCAGATCTGAAGAGTATAGTGTTCTCCTGTGAAGCTACTAGAAGGGATGGCAGTACTGTAAATAAGTTTGCAGTAGGTTAAGTTGAACATTATGTTTGTATGAGGATCTGGAGTTAAGGCTCCACTCATTCATGAAGCAGATAGTGGGCTGTTTAAACCTGACAGTCTGCCTAACAAGGTTATTGAATGTATGAAAAGGGGGGGGGATACCTGAGTGTTAACTTTTAATTTTAATATAAACTCAATATGTTTAGTGAAAACAATATTGGTTGAGTCTGATACTGCAACCCCAGTGCATACACTGGAAAGCCATTCCTGTCCTGGAAATGCCAGGGATTGAATCTGGGACCTTGTGCATGCAAAGCAGATACTCTACCACTGAGCCTTATTCTGAAAAATTTCAAGCATTAAAAACCTGGAAAATGTCCCTGCACACACAGTAGTTATGGGAGGCGCACATCCTTCTTTCATTCCCTATGTAAGCATTTATATGCCACCTTATATTAACTGCTTTAAAGGAAGGGTGGACAATTTATTACTGAGGGAAGCATCAACATTAGATTGAGATATGCAAGTTTGCTGCTAATTTGAATACATGCAAAATATATTCATGAAGTTAGCAAATAACAAATTTGCTAGTGGTCAAGTTTTGTGTGTTCTACAATATTCTTTCCTAAAATTGGCAATATGAACATATGAACCTTCAGTGTTTTGTCGAATATTTATATGTTGAGAATAGTTAGTTTGGCTTTGACTTGCCTCTCTGGATAATGTTACCGCTAGCCTTCAGTCTTCTTTCCAAACCTGTATCTGTAGCCACAAACGTTAGAAACATGAATTTAAGACACAAGTAGCGACTGCTCCAGGCTTACATATCTTTGGAGCTGAAGATACTCATGGATGTTGTGTTATTCAGCACAAGCTGGTTTTTCTTCCATTGTATATTAGTGACGCCCAATTATCTCTGCAGAGTGCATTTCTTTTAAGATGCATTCTGAGCCAGAAAGATAACTAATTTATGTAAAGGTACTCCTTTCTTTGGAGGGTTACAGGCAGGAAGTAGAGGATCCTGAAGTCTGTTGTGCGAGTTCTCCTATTTTTCATTCCCACAATTGCTGCACACTTTCATACTCACCTATCATTTTTATTACACCAGAATTGTTTAGATTTGTGATTTGCAGTATTTTTGTGTTGGTACAGATTTGTGCAGTAGCCTTTTCAAACTCTAAAGTCTGATGATGATGATGATTTGGGGGGGGGGGAGCTAATCAAACTTGGCATGGTGACATTTAGCCTTTGAAAAGGAACAGTAAATTCTAAGCTGGCATTAAAAAAATTGCTGTGTATAGTCCACAACTAAATGAAGAAATAATAAACTGGTATGCTTAATTTACAGGAAGCACAGTCTTATGCGGATGACAACAGTTTATTGTTCATGGAGACGTCTGCTAAAACGTCAATGAATGTAAATGAAATATTCATGGCAATTGGTAAGTAAAGCTTTAATGGAAGGTACATTTTAAAAACATATTTGTATGTGCTTCATTGAAGAGTGTGGGACTTAATAGCATTCACCAAACAAGTTATCTGAAAGTAGTGCTTAATGGACCCATTGTTTCTGAGCACTGATTGGTTTACTCAGTAAGCTTTTGCCATTCTAAATCATACAGTACATTGTGTGACCTTTTACAATGAACAAACGAGATAAATGGCAATGTTGAGCAAAATTAGAATATTGTGAAGGAATGTACAAATCTAAAAAGCTTTATTTAGTAATATCAGTGGAATGCAGAATATTAAAAAGAAATGTAGATTTAAGGACTTCAGAGTTATGTCGCGTCTGGTTTTCAGTCCCCAATTCTTTTGAGTCTACCAGAAAAAAATACATTTTGTATTATCTACAGAATGAAGTATATGTTGTCAGCTTGTGAGTATTTTACTAAATCATGGCTTAACTCCCAAATGCCCCTTGAATGTGGAAGGCATTTCTGCTTTTGCATTGGAGGTCAAAGGTTGCTGATTTTCCCTTATATGGTTGCAGGCTACATTGTATGCACATTTTGTGGGTTTTCCGAACCCTCATTAGTGGCTTTTTATAGAGCATATAGGGCAGCTGTGGAAAGCGGGGTGGGAAAGCCTGTTGCCTGTGGGGAACACATTTTTCATTAAATCCAGGTAAACTCTGAACTTCTTTATTGGGACACTGTGTTTGCTCATGTTTGATTTAAACAGAACCAAAACTCACATTGTCCACATGTTGCGGGATAACTTCTCCATACTGGTGTGATAATCCAAGAGTACAGTGTTTTTCCTCTGCTAATTGGAGCTAGTGAAATAGAGAGTCACATATATGTTTTCCATTTTATTCTGCCCTCATTTTATTTGATTCCTTTGAGTAGGCAGTTATTTAAAAAGCATTTCCTTAATTTCCCCTATTCTGTGAGCAATTTGTAGGAAAATAGCAAGCATTAGAAAAGTGTCCATAGGTTAAAAAAACTGCCACATTTCAGAAGAACATAGTAGTTTTTATGCTAGGTATCTGAAAAGTTGATTTTGGGGTGGGTGGGATGGAAGCAGGCTTCCCCACTCTGTGGTTTTTGTGGGCAGCAATTCATTTTAGTATGAAAAATGGTGTATCAGTGGTGCCCCTTGGAGAGCAACCAGCAAGATAGGTGCAGGAACTATAGTTAGGATAGATTGGATGGGGGGGGGCAGAGAGGGAGACGTTAAACTAGTGTTCTGGTCAATTGACATCAAAATTCACAGAAACTATTAAGTGCAAAGCTGATTTGACATGAATATGGGCATGTGGCGCAGAGGTAGAAGGACTTGAATATCTAGAATTTTCTAATCAAGCAGCATTGCAGAACTAGCAAAAGAGTGCAGAACAGACAAGAACCAAATTGTGCATCACTTCATCATCTCTTCCTCAAAAGGCCTGGTAAATTTATTCCCTCTGATTAGAAGCTCCCCTATCAGCCACAAGAACTGTCTCTCCCAGCCCTGATGTTTTCCTTACATGGCAAGGTTTGGGAGAAATTGTGTTCAGTAGGATTTCTCCTTCACTCTTATGCCCCCAAATCTCCCCAAGATTTTGAGGCTGAAGGGGAAATGAAAGGGAGAAGTTCCATTGTACAAGTAGAACAGCAGGTTTGTATACCACCCTATGTTTTGCAGTTTTTTAAGGTCCAAATGACTTTGGAGGTCCCTGATTTGGTTTGGGGGCGATTCAGAGCTGTCTCACTTTGGTGCAGCGAGTCACATACCTCTCCAAATTGGCCTGATTTCACTTAGAATCCCGTGCATACCCTTACGTGCTTGTATAGAATTGTCATTTGTTAGATGTGAATGTGTGTAGGAAACGCTTACAAAAAAAGTTTTAATGATAGTTTTTAAAAATTACCTTTCCTTGCAGCTAAAAAGTTGCCGAAGAATGAACAACAGAACGCAGGGGCCAACTCTGTCAGAGGAAGAGGAGTAGATCTTACTGAACCAACACAACCAACTAAGAGTCAATGCTGTAGCAACTAAACCTTCAGCTGCTTTAAACTGTCTTGAATATTCTTCTGCTTCCTAACTTGTTAATAACGAAGGAATTTGGAGTGTTTAACCTGGCCCAATGCAGCTTCCAAAATTGAAGAGACTTACGAAATAATCATTCTGTATTAGAAATGACTTTGTCCTAATTTTTAATAACATGCATGTATCACTGGCTGTTACGTTTCAGCAAAAGAGGGGGGAAATGGAAGCTGGATAGACTTGCTTCAGTTGAAAGGTTTATAAACTGTATCACATGTCATTAGGGATAGAGACTGAACTACTCCATGGGTCTGCAGCTAACTGGTTAGTTCCTCAAGCTTTGGATATTGGTTACTGTTAGTGAAATAGAATTGGGATTCTCCCTTTGTGGTATTGGGGGGGGGGAACCCCAACTATAACACACCTTCTAAAGATCCTATAAGCTTATTCACAGTATTTATGCAAAATGTTGTTTATGTGGGTATCTACCATTTAAATATACATTCCACATTTCCATAAAGTAACTGCAAAATATGTGCAGCATTAATAATTTTATGGATCCTGTGCTTGCAGAACAATTGGTTTTTAGTTGTTCCACTATATGTAAATGTGTCAACCCAGTTTAAAGTAAAAATCAAGTTTAATTCAATTTTTTTCCCTGTTTACAAAATGGCACAGCTAATGAATTCAACATCTAATGCAAAATTTCCCTCATCATAAACTATTGAGACATGTCCAACAAAAACTAGATATCGTGATTTTGGTTTTAATCACTGTTGACCATAACACAATTATCTTTCCCCTAAGAATAAAATCAGTCAGTGCACTAACAATTATGTACATTCAACTTGATTTTAAATTGGGATATTAATGTACTGTAAATAGGGTACTGCATTGTAGTCTACATCTGTTTAATACTCTGTACTATTTAAGAGTTGCTTAAAAGTATACAATATGTACAGTTACTTTCAAGAGCTAACATTTCTTTCCCCCATATCTCAAGGGGATTAAGTTCTTCCTTAATGGCTAGAACAGTAATAAATGATGCTCCTGTACATGTAACATAAGTACTACTGTCTGTCTGTAATGAAATCTGCAACTTTGTTTTCCAAAGTCCATTTTATTTTGATCTGTCCAGTATATTGCACTAATTCTTTAGTTATTTTCATTATATGAAATCTACCAAGTGTCAGAAAAGATGATTTAATCTATTTAAATGTTGAACTGCTAGCAGAAACTTACATGTGCAGATTGTAAATTTGCAGTAATTGGGCTTAGCAAGGAAAATGACAGTTCACCAGTGTTTAGTTTTATATTGAGGTGCTCAGGTTTGAATAAAGTGGTATAAAAAAAGGAAATAATTGTAATCAGTCTTTTTTTAGATACAAAATAACTCATTTTTGTGAATTTATTGTGGCAGTTTCTTTTATCATAAAATGGATGAACTGTACTATAGCTTTCCTTCACTCGAACTATCCTCCTAAGCACAATATACATGCTAAATATAAGTGGGTATTTTATCACATCCATTTAAGAGTGCTATCAAAACAGTAATATTATCTCTGGAACCTGCTTTTAGTGCAGCTTCTACAAGGTGCTTACTAATATACTTAGCTGCAAGGGCATAAAATGTCCTAGAATTGATTTCTGAATCTTCTGATATTTCTGAAGATTCAGAACTTTCAGGTTCAGGTTCTTCCACATTTATCGCAAACTCGGGGGTTAGAGGTAGATCTGTGCTTTCATGAGATGTATCATCACTTAAGTCCCATGATCCAGAAATGTCTAAAGTGGCTTCTGATTCTTCCTCTTCTTCTTCCTCTGCTTCTTCTTCTTCCTCTGCTTCTTCTTCTTCTTCTTCTTCCTCTGCTGCTGCTTCTTCCTCTGCTGCTGCTTCTGATTCTTCCTCTGCTTCTTCCGCTGCTGCTGCTTCTTCCTCATCTGCTTCCGCTTCTTCCTCTGCTTCTGCTTCTTGCTCTGCTGAGGAACCTGACTGAATCATCTCTTGTTCTTGCATACTGCCACTTGAGGACCTTACATTTTGTAAGTCAATATCTGGAAAAAAATCTTTATTTAAATACCATGAATAGAATTCAGTTTCCAAATCATTCGAAGGTAACTCGGAGCCTTTGGACATGCGGGCTTTCTTCAGTTGAAGATACTGATACTTTTCCAGATAAGCAGAAAACATTGTTAATGTCAATAGTACTGCTTCACTTTTATCCAGAACTTCCCAGAGTCCATTAGAAGCTAAAATAAGAAATTGGCATGAATCATCAACAGGAAAGGAGATTGTATGTGGTACAGGAATAACAGTATTTTTCAGCTTTGGATTGCCGTGGTGGCCAAGGCCACGAGTGCTTTTGATAAGTCCTTCTATCAGTCCTTTGGGTTCGTTGCTGCTGATACAGCCACCATTCTTAAGAACACGGATCCTTTCATCTCTAGAATAAGTGCTGTGTTCTTTTGTAACCCAATAGCTTTTCCCATTTTTGCATAAAACAGCATGAACGTTACCTACAATTAAAAAAACACACACACAACTTAACTGAATTGATCTTTGAAAGCACTGCCCAAGGGGCTTAAACTTCAACCGTTGCTTTTCCTCCACAAGTTATGCTGTGCAGATTCTATACACAATTCATGTTCTGCCATCTTTCATCATTCGTGAAGATAACCAGTCTAAAGCTGGATTCTAGACACATCAAAGAAACGTTTCAGTTCAAAGCGTTGTAAATTTAAACAGGGTAAGCAGGTAGAGGAAAACAGGACTCTATGTCGCCACCTGGTGGAACAATGTTATATCACACATACAACGCATATAAATCGCCTTTTCTTTACCAGTCTAGCTGAGTCCCAAGTGCTCAGTTTATCTTACCTACCCTCCCATGATTCCAAGTCAAGTGCCACTTTCTACATACCTAAATTACTACATCCATAGGCTGAAACTAGACAATGAGAGCCTGTGGGCTGCAAATGGCAAATTTGACCTATTTTATCATTTCGACAAATGGCAAACGGGTGGTTCATTGCCAATAGGTTTGGATGCAAATTGGGGCCACTAAGAAATGAGGATGTAGTGGCATACTAGAAGAGAGCCATGGAAGTATGTAGAAATGTCACATTCGTTTACAAAACCAAAATGGCAAAAAGCTCAAACAGCCCAATGAGGAGTGGGTGTGCTTATTGGCCTCTGAGAACCACAGAAAGTGTGAAGCTGGAAAAGAAAAAATGGGAAGCATGGTGGTGGATTTTCCTGATCAAATCATTTGTACATCTTCCAGTACCCTAGATGCAAACATGGCTAGAGCAGGTTCCATTGGCAGTATCTAGTAAGGCCCTCTCCATCCTGGTATTCTCCAGATGCATTAAGCTAAAACTCCCCATTGGCTCAAGACAGCATGGTCCCAATGCTTAGGGATGATGGGAGTTGTGTAGCGTAAAGTATCTGGAGGGAACCCATTTGGGGAAGGCTGTTTTAGTTGTGCAACATAGTTTGCATCCACCTGTCTCAAGACAGGAGCGCACTTCCGGGGGTGAAGTAAAAACCACTGTGTTAGCAGCACCGAAGTGACCTCTCCGGGGCACAAGCCTGGGTATGGAGGTCGTTCTGGGCTGCCCAGACAACAAGACCCCCTTCTCGGCCTCGCTGATGTAGTCCAAAGGAAATCATAGCTCTATACATTTGGCACCAACCTGTTTGCAGGAGTTTGCAGGAGGTGACGTACAAGGCACTATCCAACCATATAGGGGAATGCATTCTGGATTTGTGTTTACTCCTTAGCCTTTTCTTCTCCCAAAAATATCCCGCAAGGCAGCGGAAGTTTAGGATCAGTTTTCCTTTTCCTAGATGGGCTGCCTTCCCAGGTTGATGAGCCCCATCTGCCCCTTACTTCCCTCTACGGCCTGCGCAGAAACCACCACCTTGACCATGGATCTCCTCCGCTCACTGTGCCGGAGCCTGTCTTCGCAAGCAAGGGAAGTCCCTAACTCGCTGAGGGTTTCGAACCCCTTGGCTACATCCAGTCGAAGTCATTCCCAGGATGTGGCTGCTGTCACATGCTGACAGCTTCTAGGAGCCACAACAACAACCCAATTCACAGCTATTACTGCTCCCCATATCCACAGATGAGTGATCAACCTTCTGGTTCCTAAATAAGCTGATGTTTCTTTGACTGAGGCTGGTTTTCTCATATGGGGAAAGGGAAAACCTTTAAAAGGAGATAAATTGACTGAAGGGGCATGTCCAACCTGCCAGGCCTTATGTCTTCCCCCAAAAAAGTGCCATCAGGCATCTTACCTCTCCTAGGCATTTTTAAATATAGCTAAGACTGATAGATGGTATCTGTTTTTCACGTGATGATCCATTTTGCACATACTCTGTCCGTAACAATAGCTTGTTGAATCTGAATTAGGAACTGGCTAAACTATGGTTTGCTGAGAGATTGTGTTTGTTGAACATAACAAAGAAACAGACCAATAACAAAAAAAAATATTTGGGAAGGAAAGCTAGTTACAGTTTAGGAATAGAGACTTATTGTCCCTATTTCAGTTCAAAGTTTAGGTGAGAACAATCCTATTAAAGAAGGTATCTGTTATTCAGAATTATTGTATGCCATATTGACATCCCTTTCCCACTCTTTATTTTTTTGGTGCTGAGATAGTTGAAAAGTGCTTCATCTTGCAAACGTTGACTTAGATCCTAAGGTTCTGCTGGTGAGAATATTCTGCAAATGGAATTCTGCTAACAAGATACTCCCACCGTGTGGAGGGTCTGTGCGACATTCTTTGCTCATATCCCCTTTCCCCTGAAGTCCCTTTGCTTAAAAGGAAAAAAAATCTGCTCTAGAGTCTGGGAAGAAGGAGTGAGAGACAAAAAAACAAACAAAAATAAACCACCACCCTGTACTCAGGCAAAAACCTATGCTGGAGCCCAATTTCCTCTGCCAGTGGAAGGAACCCTTCTGTTTGTGGAGAGTGAGTTAGGACCCAATGCAGTATTGAATTAAACTGCAGGTACTTGCTGTATCATTTAAAACTGACAGGCCAACATTTTAAAATGGGGTAGGGTAGTGGGAAATGGTAACAGTATTTCATACATACCGATATTAGCAATATGCATTAGTCCAAATTTTTCTTCTGTCGGTGTAGAACTATTGCCATCTTCAAGCTCTTCCTCTTCCTGACTCCCATCTATGCTATCTGCCATGTGCTCATTGTCTCCTGGCTCTCCGGTGAGATCATTTGTTCTTTCAGAAGACTCTCCTTGCTGCTGTTCCATGTTTTCAATGAGACCCTCTTCCTGGCCCCCATCTATATGATCGGCAACATGCACATTGTCTCCTGGCTCCCCGGTGTGGTCATCTGTTCTTTCAGATAACTCACCTTGCTCCTGTCCTATGTTTTCAAGCAGACCCTCTTCCTGGCCCCCATCTATATGATCGGCAACATGCACATTGTCTCCTGGCTCCCCGGTGTGATCACCTGTTCTTTCAGATAACTCACCTTGCTCCTGTCCCATGTTTTCAAGGAGATTCTCTTCCTGGCTCTCATTTATATGATCAGCAACATGCACAGTGTCTCCTGGCTCTCCAGAGTGATCATTTGTTGTTTCAGGTGACTCACCTTGCTGCTTTTCCATGTTTTCAAGGAGACCCTCTTCCTGGCCCCCATCTATATGATCAGCAATCTGCACATTGTCTCCAGGCTCTCTGACATGATTGTCTGTTCTTTCAAGTGATTCTTCTTGCTGCTGTTCCTTGCTTTCAAGCAGATTCTCTTCCTGAATCACATCCTTATTACTGGCAATCTGCTCATCGTTTTCTGACTCTACCGTGCTGCTTTCCTTTTTGTCGTTGGTTGCTTCAAGTGGCTCCTCTGGCTGCTGTTCTGTGACACTGGCCCTCTCTTTATTAGTTATAAGCAGAGCCACTCCCTGCTCTGCGTCACTTTTTTTCTTTGCTATGAATATCCTTTTAGGCATCTCCTCCTCATCCTGTTGTCTGATGTTCTGTTCCTCTTCATCAGTTACCTTTTCAAGTGTTTTCTTCTCCTCCTCATCTTGTTCGCTTTCCTTTTCGATGCTTATATTTTCTATTATACAGGTGGCAGCTGTACAACTGCTCCAGCAGACTCTGGAAACTTCATTTCTTCCGAGCCGTAGAAGCCTGTCCATACGCCAGAAAGACTTAGCATATGCTCTGTGAATCCATTCATAATCACCTGGCCAAGCATTCTTGTCTCTGGCACCCCTTTGAGTGAAAAGTCTCTCCCTCACTTTGTAATCTGTCCTGAAGACGGTGCAGAATGAATCTATGAATTCTTTTCCAGCATCACTCACTTGGTAGGAGGGATCTTCAAGAGAAAGCTGGTCAAGGAGTAAAACGGGAAGTTCCACAGACGTCGTCTCTGCAGCAGAGATTCCATTGCTTCCATCAAAAACTCCAAGAAAGGACGTACCTGCCCTGTTTCCATAATTGTCTAATACGACAAATACGTCTTCCAAGTTTTCGTGCCAACGAGCGTTTTTGTCTTGACATATTGCGATGGCTTTTATCAGCGGATTGGTAACTTCTTCAACATGCACGGAACTTTGAGCAGTACTTTCAATGCAAAAATATGGAATAGGCTTCATGCTTTCTTTAAGGAGATCAAATGAATGGCCAATCTTCTCCTTCTTTCGTTCAACAAACTTAGGAGTCTTATATTTTTTCATTTTTAAAAGCAGACGTTTTCTCTGAAGAACTATTTTATTGACATCTATTGATTCCACCCATGGCCGGTGATAATCCATTACTGCCAGAGCCTGGTGGACTTTTTTATGGAAAAGAATTTCGCTAATGTGTACCGTTTGTTGACATATGGAGCAAAGTACTGTAATATCGAGTTTGTCAACTTTCTTGAAGTTAATCTTAACTACCTTTGTGGAATCTTCTTCTTCTTCTTCAGATTTGTCGGATTTACATTGCTGAGATCCTGTTTCCCACGACATTCTATAAACACAAAGAAAAGTAAAATATGTTTTAACTATCCTTCTCAAACAAAACCAAGAAATATAAAATAATCTTGCAATTACGGTGGTATTTGGGGCTTTAGGATTGCGTTTTTCTGATAGTCTGTATACAATATGATCAACTGCTTCTCAAAGAGTTTCAAAGCTGTCTGCTATGGAATGTGGGTAGGGAAGAAATCCCCCCCTCTCTTTAAAATTCTGTTGCTTTGTTAACAAAAAAAAAAAAACCAGGTGCAAACATAACATAACATAAGAATTTTATTTTATTTTTTTAAAAAATCTTTTAAAAATCAAACCATAAACCGCAAAGCGTCACAGCCTGGAAAGACAGCTCCAAAGGGATAATAAAATATTAACTCCTACAAAGATTTACTTTACAAACAATAAAGATTTATTTAAAAAAATAAAAGTATTCTCCAACTGGGAGTTCCATCATTATTGAGAATAAAGGTTCTATATAGACTTAAATGATCCAGACATTTGCATATAGTGGCAGCACTGAGTGATCATGTGCCTCAATATTTGTATAAGAAATAAAATAATGCCATACTGTATATATGTGGCTTACTTAGAAGTAAGCCCTGTTGAGTTCAATGGGACTTCTAACAAATTGCAGCCTGTGCACACATATATAGAAGTACAATTTCATGAACAGTTGGGACTTTTTTCAGAATCGATATCAATTTTAAGTTTTAATTCATACCCCTTTATGAGCAGATGAGAGATTAATCATATGCTTGCTACCTAGACTATATAGTATATACTGAATAACTTTTTCTACAATGCGTAGTTTCCATGTTAGAAAAATTAGGAAATAAGATCAGTATTACCAAAGAGAAGCTAACTCTGAACAAAGTTGGCTGCATGCAATTCTACTGTCAACAAAACTGGAAACAAAAAAGGGTTTTCAGTGTGTATAGATGATCAAGAGCAGCACCATGCCAGTTTTGTCAGGGCCTTTTAGCCTTAAAATAGCTGCCCAATCATGGTGAGAGTTAGCCAATACCTGTTTGGACAGAAATTAAAACACCCTTCATCTTTAGAGATGAAGACAAGAGAGGAAGTTAGTTGTTTTACTGCAGGACACCTTTTTGGGCAAAGTTGTTGAGTTTTTTTTTTGGAGGGGGGGCCTTTTGTGTGTGTGCAAAATCTCTGGAAAAAATGAAATTTTCCAACATGGGTTGCCATATGCCCAGGCAACAAGGTAGAGTGTCCCCTTGGTTCTCGAACATAATCCGTTCCGGAAGACCGTTCGACTTCCAAAACGGTAAAAAACCCGAGGCGCAAAGGGCTAGCTGCAAGTTCAATTGGGAAAATTGAAAAACACACAGTGGAAGCCGTTTGACTTCTGAGGCACGGAAACAATTACTTCCAGGTTTTGGGCATTTGAAAACTGAAACGTTTGGCTTCCGAGACGCTAAAAAACTGAGGTTCCTCTGTAATTGCATTACGTTCTGGTAAGGGGAATCTCAGCTAAGCATTCCAGACTTGCCCTTTCCAGGTTATCTCTCCCACCCCCAACTACAACACACCATGCTGTTATCAACATACACTAATGTAGATATGGCACATGTAGTTTGGTAACTTTTCCATGCAACAACCTTAAGAGCCAGTGTGGTGTAGTGGTTAAGAGCGGTAGACTCGTAATCTGGGGAACCGGGTTCGTGTCTCCGCTCCTCCACATGCAGCTGCTGGGTGACCTTGGGCTAGTCACACTTCTTTGAAGACTCTCAGCCCCACTCACCTAACAGAGTGTTTGTAGTGGGGGAGGAAGGGAAAGGAGATTGTTAGCCGCTTTGAGACTCCTTCAGGTAGTGATAAAGTGGTATATCAAATCCAAACTACTCTTCTTCTTCTTCTTCTTCTTCTTCTTCTTCTTCTTCTTCTTCTTCTTCTTCTTCTTCTTCTTCTTCTTCTTCTTCTTCTTCTTCTTCTTCTTGCTGAAGAGGCCAGATACCATATTGGCTATGAGTCCTGGAAGACCTGCTGTCTGCCTTGCAGGGCTTTTTCTACCTGGCCTGGGAGAACGGGACCCTGACTGACTCCAGCTACAAAAGCTGAGGCTGCTGAACAGACTCTTGAGTTGGAGTATTGTTTTGGCTTTTTTGGTTGTTGTTAGGGAGGGGGTTGTTACTGTTGTTGTTGTTTTTGTATCTTTATTGTAGATCTTATTGTGATTTATGTGAAAATCATTCGGTTTGGTTGTATATTTTGTTATGTTGTAGTTATTATTTTTCCCCTGTTGTAAGCTTCCTGGAGCATGATTTGAACTGTGGAAAGGTGGCATACAAATATAAATTATGTATGTATGTATGTGGCTGCCATACACCTGGAATTTCCCAGACAAAGTGTTGATGTTTTTGGCAAACCCCCCCCCAAAAAAAGGTAAACAATTTTTGCGTCTGGATTTTCACTTTTTAAAATATGGCAACCCTATGTATTTACTGTTCACATTTTTAAAAAATAAATAAATGATGGGGACAGGTGGAGAGATATGCTCAGCAGGAATGCACACTTTCAAATGAAAAATATCTGTAAAGTTGTGGAGCATTGTTACATGGTGTGTCAACAGGGCTATTTCCCCATAATAAATTAGAGTCTTCCCTCTACCCCAAACCAAGTGACTGGGAATGGGGGGGGGCATAGCTGCCAAGTTTTCCCTTTTCTCGCGAGGAAGCCTATTCAGCATAAGGGAAAATCACTTTAAAAAGGGGATAACTTGGCAGCTATGGGGGGGGGGGGGGTTAGCTTTTCCATAACTGAGCTGAGCAGAGCTCCTTTGTAAAAAAATTGCAAGAAGAGCAGAACAATAGCAATGATAAAGTTGCCCTGTCCGTTCGATCTTAAGATACTGTACAACCATATGAAGTGTTTGAATTATTTTTATTTCAGATATAGAAAGATTTTAGTAACTCCAAACACTATAATATTTGATGCAATCTCAGGGCCTTTACTTTCAGCAGGAGAAGGAACCTCACACAGAATAAAAATGCCAGGCAGAGGCTGCTTAAAGGCTCCTTTCACATTAGTAACTGCTCTCCACAGTCAGCTGCTTCATGGTCTATGGCAGGGGTCCCCACACTAAGGCCCGGGGGCCGGATGTGGCCCAATCGCCTTCTAAATCCGGCCCCCGGATGGTCCGGGAATCAGCATGTTTTTACATGAGTATACTGTGTCCTTTTATTTAAAATGCATCTCTGGATTATTTGTGGGACCTGCCTGGTGTTTTTACATGAGTAGAATGTGTGCTTTTATTTAAAATGCATCTCTGGGTTATTTGTGGGGCATAGGAATTTGTTCATTTCCCCCCCCCCCAAAATATAGTCCGGCCCCCCACAAGGTCTGAGGGACAGTGGACCGGCCCCCTGCTGAAAAAGTTTGCTGACCCCTGGTCTATGGACTCCACATTTGGATAATTTCCTTGATGGCCACTTGGTCGGCAACTGAGGACAGAACATGGAATATGTACTTACTTGTCTGATGAATTGGGAAATAGTTCACCTCAGGAAGCGTAGAAACTAGGGCTGTAACCAAATGAAGGAAATATTCATGAATCAATTGAATTTGCACAAATCAACATATAAGGGGGTGGGAATATCATACTGAAGGTTGGGGGGGGGGAACCATACATTTATTCTTCTTAGATCATGTGCTTGTAGCAGGCTTCATCTTGGAATATATTCTCCTGCTTGTGAAAGACAAAATGACCGTTTCCAACGAGTGTTTAATTTTTAAAGTCATCTTTATTTTTCTTTTAAATGTACTGTCTTTTTAACTGTGGCAATTTTTAGTTGAAGGGCTGCCACATGGAAGATAGAGCAAGTTTGTTTTCTGCTGCTTCAGAAGGTAGGACTTGCCCGATGGAGCCAAATGACAAGGAGATTCTGACTAAACTTTGGGAAGAGCTTTCTAAGAACTGCTCGGTGGTGGAATGGATTACCTTAAAAGGTGGTGTGCTCTCCTTCCTTGGAGATTTTTAAACAGAGGTTGGATGGCCATCAGTCAGGGATTATTTATCTGCGATTCCTGCATTGCGGGGGGTTAGAATAACTCTACAATTTTATGAAAGGGTTGTTGTTGTTTTTTTAAAAAAATATATTAATAGCCTAATTGATTAAATAGTGATGCTCTAGCTAGAAGAAATCAAGAGCAAACTATGGGAAACTGAATAAGCAATGAAAGGATGATGGTTAAACTTTAAGCTGAGTCTGTATTGACTGATTCAAAATTACCTTCATAAGAAGTGGGGCTTCAAAGCCAGGTATCCCCAAACAAGTCCAAAAGTTAGTGCCATTTCCAGATCTTGGAGGAACCTTGGGCAAGACAATCCCCAGGGACCACCCTTCTTCATGAGCCCACCTCCAGAACTGCAAGCAAGTCCAAGGAATTTGGACATCTGGAAACAGTTACTTTAAAAAAACAAACCTATTTTCTTATGGTTTGTATTGGTTGTTGCCTTTGGGATGGAGCCACTTTTTAGCTTAGTTAGAAAGGTGCTCCTAAAAAGACGTTTAACAATATCTCTTCAGTCTTCCCGGTCCACTTACAGTTATTTTTCTGATCCTCATTCATGCCTTTGTGCTAAGGTGTCTTCAGTCCTCAGTTTTATACTGTTTGCCCAGCATGTGCTAAATCACAACCTTGCTTACATTCATTCTTTTTTGTTTGTTTGTTTAAAGTTTTCTTCAATGGGAAATGATATACAATCAAATGAAAAGGATGTTTAAAATAACACTTGTTTAAAAATCCCAGAATCCTTTCTCTTGGGAATTACAAGGATAGAAGTACTTAAATTGTATAGAAACTTATTAATATATGCAACTACAGCGGCAAGAATGCTACTTGCCTCAAAATGGAAAGAATCAGAAGTCCCAGCAAAGGAAGAATGGATGCAAAACTTATGGAATATGCAGAAATGGTGAAGCTTACAGGGAGAAAAAGAAATCAACAAACTTTTTTTTATAAAAGAATGTATTGAATATTACAGATAAATTGTAAACAGATAAAAACACTGGCAGGATTTTTGTAGTAACCTGCAGTTACATAAGAGTATATACTTAAAGAAGATAAATAAATGAGTAAGTCAAGTTAATTTGGATATGCAGAAGATATTAAATATAAATTTAAGGAACTGCAGAAAGAGGGGGGAGGAAGTCAAGATTTAAAATGTCAAAATGATTGTAAAATCAGTGAAATGTATATATCTGAAAAGTATAAATAAATAATAAAGTTTTACTCAATGAAATTCTGTAAAAATATACCTCTGACTCCTAGGAGGTTGTGGATTCTTTGGAAGCCATTTCCCTCTGTTGCTATTGGAACACTGGGACAGGATTGGCGGTGCCTTTCCAGTGTTTACAGTTATTACTATAGTAACCGTATCCTTAGCCACTAAGATGCTGCTGTTCTGGTTTGTCTAAGAAGCAAGATTAAAAGGTGTGGGTGGTGCTACAGAGCCTCTGTATTTTCCAAGGAGTGTGAGCAATAAATCCCCCCCCCCGCAAAAAACAAACAAACAAAAAACAAACAAACAAAAAACAACAACCCTGTTGCAGTTGTCTCATGAACAGGTCTTGAGGCGTACCATGTCATAGTCCTCAGCACATGTTGGTTACAATAGTCACCACCTCAGGATGAGGGATCAATGTCAATTCAGTATCACACTGCTATATTGTACTTTTTGTCAGATTGTAATGGAACTTACATTTCCTCTTTTACACTCTTGTGGGGTATACAAGGCTCTTGTATACCCCATAAGGGAATAAGGGCAGATTTTGTTTACAACAGTGTGAAACGGCTATTTCCAGATACAACTAATGCCATGAGAAGCTGAACAGCCGGTACTGGGCAGTGGGTTTTTAAAAAGATGCATGGCCTGACAAAAGTGGATAGAGAAGTTATCATAGAATGGTAGAGTTGGAAGGTACCCCATGGGTCATCTAGTCCAACCCCCTGCAACACAGGAATCTCAGCTAAACCCCTTGTCAGAACACCAGAAACTGGGGACGTCCAATGATGCTGAACGTTGGAAGACTTCGGACAGATAAAAGGAAGTACAGTGGACGCTCAGGTTAAGAACGCGATCCATGCGGGAGGCACGTTTGCAACCCACAGTGTTCGCAACCCATAGTTCTGGTTACAGGTAGGTAGCCGTGTTGGTCTGGATCGAAGTAAAATAAAAAAATTCCTTCAGTAGCACCTTAAAGACCAACTAAGTATCTGAAGAAGTGTGCATGCACACGAAAGCTCATACCAAAATAAAAACTTAGTTGGTCTTTAAGGTGCTACTGAAGGAATTTTTTTATTTTGTTCGCAACCCGTGTCTGTGCACAGGCGAGTCGCGATTCGGTGCTTCTGTGCATGCGCCCAAACCTGAAAGTAACCTGTTCTGGTACTTCCGGGTTCGGCGCGGAGCGCAACCCGAAAAGACGCAACCGGAAGCGACTGTAACCCAAGGTATGACTGTACTGTACTGTACTTTATTCACACAGCACATAGCTGAGCTATGGAACTTGCTCCACCAAGAGGCAATTCTTGGTGGAGAGGCCTATGGATGGTTACTAGCCGATGGCTATACAGTGGTACCTCGGTTTAAGTACACAATTGGTTCCGGAAGTCTGTACTTAACCTGAAGCGTACTTAACCTGAAGCGAACTTTCCCATTGAAAGTAATGGAAAGTGGATAAATCCGTTCCAGACGGTCCGCGGAGTACTCAACCTGAAGCGTACTTAACCCGAAGTATGAGTGTAATTGCTTCTGGAAGTCCGTACTTAACCTGAGCATACTTAACCTGAAACAAACTTTCCCATTGAAAGTAATGGAAAGTGGATTAATCCGTTCCAGGTGGGTCTGCGGAGTACTTAAACTGAAAGCATTCAAACCGAAGCATACTTAAACCGAGGTGTGACTGTACTTTGTCTCCACAACTGGATGCAGCAATGATTCTGAATACTAGTCACTGGTAGACACAGGAAGAGAGAGGCTCCTGTGCTAGAATCCTGCTTCCAGGATTCCCACAGGCAGCTGGTCGGCTACTGTGAGAATAGGATGCTGTACGAGGTGGGCCATTGGCATTATTATTATTATTATTAATTATAAATTATACTTATTATTTTCGGTTGTCTACCTTTAGAGGCAACGAACTCCGAACAGAGTTCACTTTGAACTCTACACTAGCAAAGGGCAGGTTGAGCCCTCTCTCCCCAACTGGCTGCTGCGACTGATGGGCCCACCCGTCTAAAGAGCCCATTTCCTTCCCTGCAAGTTTGCGAAGAACCCAGCTTTAAAACTACTTGGTTGAAGATAAAATAACAAATAACAACGAACGGAGTTCTCTTAAAAAGAAAAGGCTCCTTCTTCCTTTCCCCGGTCCTAAAAACTGCAATCCACCACTCGAGGGAAAGGGAAAGGAAAGCGGGCGCGCTTCGACGCCACGCGCGCTCGCCTAACCCTAGAAACACGTGGGGGGGGGCAGCTTTGCATTGCAGGATTGGCGGCTTCCCAAAGTCGCCGTCCTCCTTCCCCCATGAATCGCCTCTGCAAGCGCGCTCCGACGGAAGCGGGAGAAGCCGCTTGGCAAAGAGGAGACCCGCCCGCCGCCGCTCAAGAGCTCTGTGGCGTTTGAAAGCCTGACAGTCTTCTATGTCGCACTGGTTGCTTTATTTTATTATTTTTTATTAAGTGCCGGAGGAGGACTCTTCTTCTATTTCCTCTTTATGACTTGCCCTGAGGGGACACCGCAGTGGCGCACACAGACACCCGCCACCAGTTCTCCTCAGAGAGAGATGCCCTCGGCAACTGTTGCTTAATTCTTCCACGGGGCCACGAAGAGGCGCGACCCGGACGGGCAAATCTGAGCTGCTGAGACACTTGGCGCGCTTTATGGCCAGGACCGGCGGAGACGCCACTGCGCCGCTTCCCAGGCGAGGAGGGAAGGAAGGGCCAGGCAGGCCGCGCGGCCGCCCGGCTTCCCTCCTCCTCCTCCTCCTCCTGGGCTGCCGGGCGGTGACAGCCGAAGCCAGGCTCGCCAGCGGCAACAACAACATGTCCGTCGCCTTCCCCTCCTCCCCGCTGGCTTCTTCTTAGCGGCGCCTCCACCTCCTCCTCTCCGCCCAGCAGGACCCGCCCGCGGTGCGGCCCTGTCCCCTCCTTCCCTCCCTCCGGAGGGAGCAGCCGGCGGCGGCGGCAGCGGGGAAAAGGGGAGGCTCCATCCAGCGGGCTCGCTCGACGGGTGCACCGAGCCGGGCGGCGAGCCTCGTCGTGCCGGCCGGGCTGCGGCATGGCTGAGGCTGGCGCGGCCGGGGCGGGAGCCGCCGCGGCGTCCTCCGCCACCACAGCAGCCGCGGTCGGCGGTGGCGGGGGAAACGGCGGTGGCGGCAACGGAGCGCTGCAGCAGGGCTCCCCGGCCGCCGGAGGGCTGGCCGCTTGCGGACCCGTCCGGGCTGTGGTCGCCGCCGCCGCCGCCGCGACTGCCGAGAGCCCCGAAGCGGCGGCGGCTGCTGCAGCGGGAGGAGGCGGCGGCGGCCCGGGCAGCGGCGGCCCTGGCTCGGCTCGCGTCGTAGGGAAGAAGGCGCAGCTCCGCGCCGCGCCGCGCGCCAAGAAGCTAGAGAAGCTGGGCGTCTACTCCGCCTGCAAGGTAAGCCGCCCGGCGCGGGTGTTTTTTTTGGGGGGGGCGGCGGCGGCGGCGGCAACGAAAAATAAAATACAGTAATAGTTGTAGTAATAATAATAATACAATAATAATAAGGGACTCGGCAGCGGCATCCATCCGTAGATGTCGCCCTGTTCCCTTGCCGCCCCCAGGGGGCGTCCAGCGTTGCCGCTGTTGCCGTTTGCTAGTTGCCGTCAGAAGGGGAGGCGCCGGAGCGGCCGGCTGGGCTACTTCTTCGGCCCGTTTGGAAAGCGGAGCGAATAGGAGGCCCTTAAAAAATGGAACGGCTGCACCGGTGAGTGCGTGTGTGGGGAGGGGTGTGTGGATGTGCGCGTGCACGCACGCGCAAACGGGTGTTTTTATTCCTCCCTCTCCCACTTAAGGCAGCCTGGCAACAGGTTGCTCGCTGGGGAAGCAGCGATTTGCTTAATTTTCTTCTTCCTGACCTGTAGCTATGTTTCGTTGCACGATCGCCTGATTCGGATTAGTTCATGCATGCATGCATGCCAGCGTAGCTGAAACGAAAAAAGAAGGATCATTTCCCATTAGCTCCTGCAAGCTCCGTTGTTAACTGTGATGATGTTTCTAGGCTGCGTTGTTGGGGAGCTTGGGGTTGGTAGTTATTGTGGGTTAACTGGCTCAGGGTGCAATGATGCACACAGTATTATGTTGTCATGCGTTGGATTACTCCAGTGCGCTCTGTGTGGGGCTGCCCTCCGGGTTGGCCTGGAGGCTGCAGCTGGTGCAGAATGTGGTTGCCGAGGTTGGAGACAAACTACTGCCAGCATGTGCCACCTTGCTTGAGGGATTTGCACCGGCCACCAATCTGCTACTGGGCCAAGTTCAAGGTTTTGGTATGCACATAAGTCCCTGTACAGCTTAGAACCAGGTTCTTTGAGAGACTGCCTTATTTCTTATACTCACAGTACTGTAGATTGCTTCGCCTTCAGTCTTTGGGACAGTTTCCTCCTGCAAGTTCCAAAGCTCTCAGAAGCGCACTCCCCAGTAACTTGGAGCAGGGTGTTTTGTGTGGTTGCCCTGTCCTGTGAATACGGTATGACAGGTGCGTATTATCTACACTTTCTAGAAAGAGTTGGACACGTTTTTGTTCCAACAGCCTTTCCCAGCTGGGTGAAGGGTTCTTTACCACAAGTGCCCGCTTCTTAGGGTTTTTAGTGTTTTCTATAATATATTTGTTTTAACTGTTAACAATTATCATAACCGTAAATCGTCTTGAAATGTTGGTTTAGAATGCAAATAATTATTCTAATTATAATAACACACACACACAAACAGTCCCTGAGCAGTGGGATATTTTAGGAGTGCCAGAGCTTATCTTGGGTTTGGTTTCTTTGACATGAAGATCACTGTGGCTTTCCCTCCACATACAAACAAGCTGAGCATAAGATAGAAGGACTCACAGCATTAACATTCCAACAGATCTTAATACTCCAGGGACCCTCTCCTCCTAGCTTTGGTCACAGCACAGAGAGCAAGTCAAGCCTCTATTTTCCCAGCTCCATACAAGTCTATCCCAGAGTAGAATTGTAGAGCTGGAAGTGACCCTGAGGATCATCTAATCCAACCCTCTGTAATGCAGGAATATGCAGCTGTCCCATATGGGGATCGAACCTGCAACCTTGGCGTTATCAGCACCATGCTCTAACCAACTGAGCTATCCATCATTGGCCTAGCATTCTCTAGGGGCTGGAGGCATCACTAACAAATTGTTTCTGTGGCAATACATTTGTACTTGACCAGGCTCCCATTGTACAGATATAAAACCACAGGCTTGGAGGGTGCCCGAAGGTATAATACAAACCAAACCCCTTCCCCAATCCATATTGTGGGACAGGTTGTGATTACTTAAGGGAAGGGGAGTACTTTGCACTTTGTGCATGGCTAGTGTTGCTCAGTTTTTTGCTTGAGCGCCATATGTCCCAGGCTTGGCATGAGAGACATCTTTCAGAACTGGGTGAAATTCAGCCTTCCCTGTACTTTGTCTGCCTTCAGTTTCTGTATGACTCATTTCTACTTGACAGCCTATTGGAAGGTCTTTCCAAAAAAGCCCCTTACTTGCCCTGCTCTGTTTTTAAGGAAGCACCATGGCAAGACTGAAGGTTGCAATGTGTGTACGTGTTTAAGTGGAGATGTTCTGCAGTTCTCTGCACAGGGAGGAAAAAGAACCAATTTGCAGGCAGTTGTAAGCGAACTCGGGGATTGAGACTGCATGTCAAAACGGTGAGATGTCAGTGCATTTTTTTTGGGGGGGGGGAGAAAGTGATATGGAGAGGGGGGAACCAGGGAGAACATTGTGTTTTCAGAAGAAAAGAATACTGTACTCAGGCCCAGCAGGTTATGCCAGCCGTTGCTTTTACTCTATTATTTGCTTGGTAAAATGGTGCCACAGCTGCTTGTCATGTAAACACAGGATTGAGCACAGAGACAAACTCCTTTAAGTGCCTGCTGCGTGTGTCTGTTTGAAGAGATAAACAATCCCCCTTTCTTTCTTTTTGTTTGCACAAGAAAGCCATTCCAGCACTCTGTATCCAGTTGTGTGCAGTGCCAGTGTACTTGGGGAGTGGAGTGGAGAAGGAGAAGCTTGGATTGGGCGCTTTGAGCTGTAACTCCTCCCAAGCTCCCCCCCTCTCCCTCTGCTTGGTCTTGGCAACAGAGCCTTTGTTTTGACAGGATGACAGCTGAAGGAGGTGGAGACTGTGGCTTGTTCCTTTTTGCAGCCTGTAGCTGAAGGGGAAACCCAGATTACCAATAATGTGAGAAGCTCAAAGCTCAGCCGCTGGAGAGCACAGGTGAAGGATTTTTCCCTGCTCTTCTCCTTTATTACAGCAAAAACGAGCTAGATGCAGTAACTTGAACCATGAATAATTTTGGGAATTATTTATTTCATTTTTATCATTTTCTCTCTCCAGGAAACTCATTGTGGGTGCATCTTCGTCCTTGCCCATTTTATCCTTAGAACAGCCTAACTAAAGTAGAGTGCCTGGCCCAATAGCACTCTGTGAGGGAGGGGGTGTTTCAGTTTCTTTGAAGTCTTAGTCCAGTATTCGAACCCACTTTATCACACTGGTTTGCAAACACTTAAGGCTATAGCTAAGGCTAGGTTTGTATACCTGATATTGCAATGTGTGAATGAAACAAGCATATTTGGAATACACAGTATATTCTCTAGCGAGATAAGATTGGCAGCATCTTCTTTTTGTTTGGGTGTAGCCTTCACCCCACCTCTCTGTTATCTGAAGATAAGATTATAAAGACCTTTTCTCAGCATTCCCAATAAAAAGTCCTTGCCATTGCCCAGTCCCCAGTGACAGCTCCTCTCCCCCTGCCAAGCTAAAAAAAAAAAGGTAAAGGACCCCTGGACGGTTAAGTCCACTCAAACATGACTATGGGGTTGCGGCGCTCATCCTGCTTTCGGGCCGAGGGAGCTGGCGTTTGTCCGTAGACAGCTTTCTGGGTCATGTAGCCAGCATGACTAAACCACTTCCAGTGAAACGAAACACTGTGATGGAAGCCAGAGCGCACAGAAATGCCATTTATGCCACAACGGCACCTTTTTATATACTTGCACTGGTGTGCTTTCAAACTGCTAGGTTGGCAGGAGCTGGGACAGAGCAACGGGAGCTCACCCTGTTGCGGGGATGCAAACTGCCGACCTTCTGATCGGCAAGCCCAAGAGGTTCAGTGGTTTAGACCACAGTGCCACCCATGAGGGAGGGATACATTCTGTCAGGATGTGAGGAAGGGTTTAATCTCCCCTCCCTGTGTCGTGAATTCTGGATTACAACGCCCCTCCTCATACACCTACTATTAATTTAAATACTAGTTGTACACCATGTATTTAAGGTATAGTTTGACCCTCAGAATTTGCTATGAAACATTTTAGTACTCTGAAGTTTCTAAAAATAAATGTTGTTCTTTGACTGGAATTGTTTTTAACACTGATAATGTGCGCAGGATGACCTGCTTGTTAAAATGGCCAAATCACCATAAGATTAGGTAGGACTGGATAGAAACTTCATTAGAGGTTGTTGCCTGATCCCTGTGCTCTGCACACAAAAGAAAAAAATGAAGAGTTAACCTCGTTATGTCCCTCCAACCAGCAATATTTAGAGTGGCGATAAGGGCAATGAGACATTTGTTGTTTAGTCGTTTAGTCGTGTCCGACTCTTTGTGACCCCATGGACCATAGCACGCCAGGCACCCCTGTCTTGCACTGCCTCCCGCAGTTTGGTCAAACTCATGTTGGTAGCTTCGAGAACACTGTCCAACCATCTCGTCCTCTGTCGTCCCCTTCTCCTAGTGCCCTCAATCTTTCCCAACATCAGGGTCTTTTCCAAGGATTCTTCTCTTCTCAAGAGGTGGCCAAAGTATTGGAGCCTCAGCTTCACGATTTGTCCTTCCAGTGAGCACTCAGGGCTGATTTCCTTAAGAGTGGATAGGTTTGAGCTTCTTGCAGTCCATGGGACTCTCAAGAGTCTCCTCCAGCACCTTAATTCAAAAGCATCAATTCTTCGGCGATCAGCCTTCTTTATGGTCCAGCTCTCAGCCAACATGGCTAGTAATGAGACATTAGGAGCTAGTAAAACTGGCAGAATAATGCCATTAAATCATGCATATACATAAATGTCAGCGTTTTGCACGTTGCTTGCATGGTGTAACTCTCTGTTCCAAGTAGTGTACAAGCTAAAATTTAACGTAGAGGAAACAACAGATGTGTGTGTGTAAATGGGGAACAGTTTTAGTTAGATTTAGACTTAGCTTACACAAGCTTAGTTACAATAGGGGATGAGAATTTAAATAATTTGGCTTAGATCCCCTACATTCCAATAGTGGAAATAATACTTCAAAAGATGCTAGTTCCTGCTG